>NC_138541.1:71509858-71807749 GCF_964234715.1 Podarcis melisellensis | reverse complement strand
GAATGCATCGTTACAACAGCAGTCCGACACTAAAAGGTAAAGGTAAAGGACCCTGGATAGTTAAGTCCAGTCGCGAACGACTCTGGGGCTGCAGCACTCATCTCGCTTTACAGGCCAAGGGAGCCGGTGTTTTTCCGCAGACAGTTTTTCCGGGTTATGTGACCAGCATGACTGAGCCGCTACTGGCAAAACCAGAGCAGCGCACAGAAAAGCAGTTTACTTTCCCGCCGGAGCGGTACCTATTTATCTACTTCACTTTTTTGCCGTGCTTTCAAACTGTTAGGTTGGCAGGAGCTGGGACCGAGCAACGGGAGCTCACCCCATTGCGGGGATTCGAACCGACAACATTCTGATTGGCAAGCCCAAGAGGCTCAGACCACAGCACCACCCGTGTCCTCAGTCCCACACTAGTTCATGTCAAAACAAAATGTGCCAAGTCAAATCACTAAATAATTTTGACAATGTGACCATTACAGTGCTACCTCTGGTTAAGAACTTAATTCGTTCCAGAGGTCTGTTCTTAACCTGAAACTGTTCTTAAGCTGAGGTACCACTTTAGCTAATGGGGCCTCCCGCTGCCGCCACACAATTTCTGTTCTCATCCTGAGATAAAGTTCTTAACCTGAGGTACTATTTCTGGGTTAGTGGAGTCTGTAACCTGAAGCGTCTGTAACCCGAGGTACCACTGTATAACATTTAAAGTAACCCAGATGCAACTTTTGCATACCTTAACAAAAATGTAAGACAGCAAATATACATACACATATATGGTTTTTCAGATTAAAATTTTACAGTCATATATCAAACATAGAACATGAAAACAAGATTCCAAGGAATCTCTTGTACTTCCTCCCCTTTGTGGGTCCTATTATTAATCATTTCCTCCCGCATCTTTTATGATGATCCAAATCTTTTACATCTCCATTGTATCCAAAAGTTACCATTAAACTACAAGTGATATTCCAATCCTACTAACGATTTTAACTGATAGCAATGGTCTTTCAGGTAAGTTATAAATTTCTCCCATTCCTTATTAAAATTCTGGTCTTCCTGATTTCTGATTTTAGCCATTTCAGCATAGTCCATCAACTTCATCTGCCATTCTTCTCTGCGTGGATGTTATTGGCTAAATAATAACTTTAAAACAAGAAACCAATAACCAACACTCACCCTTCCCCACTGCCTCAAAGCTAAAACCAATCCCTCTGAAATTTCAGAAAGACACCAGTTTTAGGCAGTCACCAACAAGGCGCCTGCTCCTTCGACGGTTCCCAAGTGTCTTAGTGGATGTGGGGGATGAAGCAGGTGGAAGAGGTGGATTCAAAATACAGGAGCTCTGCCCCTCAAATGTTGAGGGATAACTTCTGAAGGGATATCTCTGCCCATGTAGGCTCCCCTTGCAAGGAAGAACCCTGATTTTCCACATTAGAGGCCAAGAGGAACTACGTGAACTTCTGGGCTGGGTTAAATTCATGGCGCTGGAGCAGCTTTGCTCCAGTAACATGTGAAGAGGACTAGTCTCTCCCCTTAAAAGAACCTACTTCAAATTAAATGTACATAGTATTGCATGGTAAAGGTAAAGGGACCCCAGACCATTAAGGCCAGTCGTGACCGACTCTGGGGTTTCGGCGCTCATCTTGCTTTATTGGCTGAGGGAGCCGGCGAACAGCTTCCAGGTCATGTGGCCAGCATGACTAAGCTGCTTCTGGCGAACCAGAGCAGTACACGGAAACACTATTTACCTTCATGCCGGAGCTGTACCTATTTATCTACTTGCACTTTGACGTGCTTTCGAACTGGTAGCTTGGCAGGAGCAGGGACTGAGCAACGGGAGCTCACCCCGTTTCAAACCGCCGACCTTCTGATTGGCAAGTCCTAGGCTCTGTGGTTTAACCCACAGTGCCACCAGCGTCCCAATTGGATGGTAAAAGTACTCTAGTTTCAAGTTTATCAACAAAGAGCAAGGCACCGCCTGCATAAAGGACAACTGCAGTCCTTCAAAAATCCAAACAAATCAGCTTACAGACAAAGCTTTCTGGAAACAGGATTTTACTAATGATGAATGAATTCCCCCAGTCCTACCTTATTATTAGTCCACAGTTCCATTATGCCTCGGGTTTCACTCTGGTTTCTACCCCAAGCGAGAAAAGAGAATTTTGGACTGCAAATAATGGATTTGCACATGTACCCTCACAATTTGCTTACAGCACATTTTCTCCTTTTGAAGTTTCCTTCAATATTTTTTTCCTACACTACACCTGCAGTCCAGAATGTTGTTTTTTTAAAAGAAAAACCTTTCCCTTCCCTGATATACTGTGGCAGAAACATTTTTTTATAAATAAATAAATAAATAAATTACAGAATGTGTATTATCTTCTGGGGAAGCAGGGCTTTTAAAATAAATTAATTAATTAATATTGCATTACTATGTTCCCCCTACAGCCTTTTTTAAGAGAACTTCCTGGTAAACTAATACATACCTACCTATCCAGAGATAAACACACACACACACACACACACAAATATTTCTGCAAGTGTGCAGTACAACACTGCTTCAACCCCAGAAAATATATCTGTTTTAAGACATTTGAAAGTCTGTACTTCCACAGAATACAAACTCTAGTCTTTGTACTTTTTCAAATTTTGCATTTCTGTTCCATTGCTCCAGAAGGCGCTTGCCCAGCGAACTTAGCTCAATGAACTAACATCTTCCCATCCTGTGTGAATCCACGTATGACTACTTGTAGCACAAATTCTGTAAATACAACAACTGCAGGATAGTACTTTAGGAGACTTCAGGTATACCACAGATATACTTTCAGTAGAGTTAAGTCAATCACTTTTACTTTATGCAACTGAACTCTCTTCCCTAAACATTTTATTAATCAATGCTTTCTATTTTTGTTCCTGAGGTACAAAATAATAACAATTCTTTATGTGAGTGCTTAAATATAAGGTTAGATGTCTGCAATCCAGCAAGTAAGCTTATGGAAGTGTTTCAACATTAATCTAAATTGGTTATACAAATACAATTAACAATATTAAATTATTATTATTAATTTACACAGCAATCAAAACATTACTAGAAACAGCATTCATGAAGAAATTAGTGAGTAGTTTTGTAATTCAGAATACCCTATTTAATTATGAATTTGTTTCTTTACAACCAGCAGCAAAATCTCATACTAAAAGTACTAATGCATGAAGCATTTGTAGAAAACTTATTGTGGGCAATAACTTTAAAATCTCAGAGATTATTTTATCATCCTGTAACTGAAGTAGATGCACGTGTTTGTTTTCCTACTAAAATGGGAGGTTGTATAGTAAAAATTAAGGGACGCGGGTGCCACTGTGGGTTAAACCACAGAGCCTAGGACTTGCCAATCAGAAGGTCAGCGGTTTGAATCTCAGTGACAGGGTGGGCTCCTGTTGCTCGGTCCCTGCTCCTGCCAACCTAGCAGTTCGAAAGCACGTCAAAGTGCAAGTAGATAAATAGGTACTGCTCCAGCGGGAAGGTAAATGGCATTTCCGTGAGCTGCTCTGGTTCGCCAGAAGTGGCTTTGTCATGCTGGCCACATGACCTGGAAGCTGTACGCCGGCTCCCTCGGCCAATAAAGCGAGATGAGCGCCACAACCCCAGTCGGCCATGACTGGACCGAATGGTCAGGGGTCCCTTTACCTTTTTAACCCATCCTAGGATTGATTATAGGGATGCGGGTGGCGCTGTGGGTTAAACCACAGAGCCTAGGACTTGCTGATCAGAAGGTCGGCGGATCGAATCCCCACGGCGGGGTGAGCTCCCGTTGCTTGGTCCCTGTTCCTGCCCACCTAGCAGTTCGAAAGCACGCCAAAGTGCAAGTAGATAAATAGGTACCGCTCTGGCGGGAAGGTAAACGGTGTTTCTGTGTGCTGCACTGGTTCGCCAGAAGCGGCTTAGTCATGCTGGCCACATGACCCGGAAGCTGTACGCCGGCTCCCTCAGCCAATAAAGCAAGATGAGCGCTGCAACCCCAGAGTCGGTCACGACTGGACCTAATGGTCAGGGGTCCCCTTTACCTTTACCTTTAGGATTGATTACAATGAAGGGTAGGCTTGAAATGAAATGAAATGAAATAAATGCACCGCCACTGACCAATGGACATGGCCAATGGACACACTGATTTCAGATGGGCACTCCACCTCACACTTTCACTGAATGTGAGGCAACACACTGTGTAATCCCTTCTTTAAAAATTGGTGCTAGGACAATTGACTCACCTATAGGAGGCAAGAGTGAAATGTATGAGAGATACTATTCCGAATGCCTCCCTCACTCCATAAAAGCCTTCCTTAATAGTATCTGTCAAAGCAAAAGCAACTATTTGTAAATCTAAGAATATTTATTTATTGCCAGCCTTCTTCTGAGGACCTCAGGACATTTCCCCCACTTTATCCTCACAGGCTGAAAGGCAGCAATTGGACCAAGGACACCCAGTAAGCTTCACTGCTCCTCAACCCCCACTCCAGCCTCAAATCCAGCTCTATGCATTATACCAAACAGGCTCTCTTTTAATATTTTGTTTTCAGGTCAACAGAAAAGCCTTCAGCCTCCCACACTGGTGTGAAGAAGACCAGTAACCCCAGACATTTAAGCTTCTTTCAAAAATTCCAGCACAAAAAACTAATAGAAGCACTTGATGGTACCACCAAAGTATCATGGACCGAGAGCAATTTGTGGAAGCAGATTGTTTCTTTTTGCTAGTATTGTATACAATTCTAATTTATTCATTTGGTACTTTGCAAAAAGAACATTTCAGAAGAACTTCTCACAAAACTATCCTGGGTTTTTCTAGTTTGCAATAACCTCTCTCCTTTATACACAACCCTATAGTTGATACTGCTCTTTCACACTATAGAACATACAGTATAAGATATTTCCCCCCTAGCATTATTGACTCATCTTGCACTATTATTAGTTCATGGAGAAGCTGGCTCTTTCTTTCTTCTTTCTTTCTTTCTTTCTTTCTTTCTTTCTTTCTTTCTTTCTTTCTTTCTTTCTTTCTTTCTTTCTTTCTCTCTCTCTCTCTCTCTCTTTCCTTCCTTCCTTCCTTTCTTTCTTTTCTTTCTTTCCTATTCTCAGTTCTGTTTTTCTAGCTTTACATATCAAACGGTGTCATTTCCAAAATGCAACAATGCAAAACAACCAATGCTCAGAAATGATTTCTCAAATAGGTGGAAATACAAAAGAAAGAAAGATATGTACTTTTGCTGAATATGTGATAAAAGGTAATGTTTCTTGCTATACATGTTATGTTATGTCCTGTTATTAGTGCACGGAAAACAGCCTTTCAAGAGACACCTTTCCCCACCCCAGGCTTCTAACTCTTTTTCTTGTATAACCTTAGAATGTATTGTTCAAAACTGCATGAAAGGAAAAAATTGACATAATTTGAATTGCTATGCTCTCCAAAACCCAGTAATTCTCATTTACAATTTCATGCCTACACAATGCACTTTCTTTTAAAAATGCAATCTGGGGAGCATGGCATGGTGTGAAGGGGAGGACATCACTTTAATACAAGATGATAAATGCTACATAATTACAATAACCTTTATTTTATAGAGAAGGTGGTGAGGGTGAAATATATGTGAGACAGCCAGCTGAGATCCAGAACACACATAAAGGCAGGCAGTCCTTTGAAGAAGTCAATGGAAGTAGCCACAGGCAAGTCTTTCTCTTTAGAACTGTTACCACCAAGGTCAGTGAAATCTTCAACTCAGGATACTGTGATTATAACTAGAGATAAATAATGGCATGAACTTCCATCCCTAGTAATACGATTATTTTTGCATAGCTTTGTTTTACTACCAGTTACATCATGTACTAGGATGTATTTAATGCAATCAATCCATCTCTCCTTCTGCTGTAATAAAGGAAAGGAAATGCATTAAACTCTGTTGACATTCTGCCCTGCCACCATGTTTGGCAACAGATTTATTGTGCAAGAGTACAGTGGTACCTCTGGATGCGAACGGGATCCGTTCCGGAGCCCCGTTCACACCCTGAAGTGAACGCAACTTGCGTCTGCGCGGTTCGTGATTCGCCGCTTACGCGCATGACGCCATTTTAAGCGTCTGCGCATGCGCGAGTGGCAAAACCCGGAAGTAACGTGCTCCGTTACTTCCGGGTCACCACGAAGCGCAACCCAAAAATGCTCAGCCGAAGCTACTTCAACCCAAGGTATGACTGTACTTGTTTTTTGTCACCATTGTCTACTTGCTTACACATCAATTCTCATCTTGCCCAGCTGATTGATGGTCTAGTGTGATTCCATCAGCATAACACTTTTGAGAATTTGGCTAATCCTGGTTTTGTTTCACTAGCAAATTTTCCTTCCCTCCTGGTCTTGGTTTCCTTCACAGATGGTGCCATCTAGGACCAAAATGAGACAACTGGGTGATTCTTTTAAATGGTCTTCATTTAAGCACCTATTTCTTTCTATCCTACCCACTTCCAAGGAAATGGAGCTGGTAAGTATGGATTGGGGTGGGTAAAAACAAATGAAGAGCAAAATTTCCATATAGATAGATGGGTGGATGAATAGACAGATCATTTGTAGTCTTTCATAGAGATATGGCCCCTCTCCCCAAACGTATGCTTTGTATACATGTCACACATTCCAGGAGTGAAACTGGAAAGGATTTGTGTGAGCTTTGCAGGGTGATCTGAGGAGCCATTAAGAGACTCAAGTCTGTGCATCAACACCTTTCTCAAAATTATGGCACATCCTGTCAATATTACTTTGCTTTTTTTGTAAATTGTTTTTCTGGAGTTCGAGGTGCTCTGTGTTTCAGTTGGGCGCCTCGTTCATCTTGTCTCAGCCACAAAAGCCCCGAAAAGGTCATCGAAAGGTGATCAGCCTAACTAGTCATCTACCCTGAGGAGCTAGAAGCCTGCAAGGTCAGGAATCTGAAACTTCAGAATGTTTTCATCTGATCAGGATCAGCATGACTGTGAAGATGTTTAAACATGGTACAAATAAATGCAGAAGGGTGGGGAATGGAATGAGTTTGCACTTCTAATCCTGACTTCCATGCATCTGAGGACCCCTGAATATACAGCTCAGAGCACGGAGGCAAATAGCTGTACCCAGAAAAATTGACATGTTCAAGCTCCATGTGCAGAGACTTTGTACAAAGCGTGTTCTTCTTCATGGAGAGCACGTGTTGCAGTGGGGGCCGCCAGGACACTCCAAACTTGGGGCTCGGGCTAACTGATCGTTGGCCACTGATGCGATTGGGGCTTTCCTTGTTGTTGGGAAGAAATTAATGTTGCCATTTATTGATTGACAGCCAGAAATGCTAAAACTCCTTGCACGAGGCTAGGGCTTCTTCTTTTCGCCCGTGCAGTGGATTGCCCGTCCCTCCCTCCCTACAATAGGGTTGTTCGCTTTGACCTTGCTATGCCTATCATGGGGTCGTCTGCTTTGGAGCGGGGGCCTGGTAGGAATTTTGTCCATCTGGCTGATTGGCTGGGGCCATTTGGTTTTTGCCTACTGCGTCACAATTTGTAAGGTTGCGGTTAGGCATTGGTTTATGGTTTGGTTGGTTGAGGGGCATGGATTGGCTGTGCCTGCCCCTCTAATGCTGCTGCTGCAAGGGATTCCGTTAAAGGAATTGGGGGCTAACTATTGCTTGTCCACACTGTCAAGGGGGCTCGGGCCATAGCAATGAGCTCCTGGTTGCATTTGGGGTGAGGGCAGGTTCCCTGCTCCGCGTAACCCCCAAGTGTATTCCCCCATTCTGACTTTCGCATCGTGCGGAATGTCAGTCTGTCCCCCACGGTGGGGGCAGATAGTCGCAACCAATGCCTAAGCAACCACTCACATGTTTGTATTTTAATAAAGTTGTGCCCAAAATTATGCCAAAAACCTTAAACAAAAATTCTGTGTGATGTGTGAGTTATTGGGGTGGACCTGGGGACCTCGACACGCAAGAGGCTGTACACACAAAGTGTCCTACGCATGGGCTACACTAGCAGACATAACTTCATTTCCCTTGCATTCCCAATTTCAATGTCTGTCCAGGGCTTCTGTGTCTTTGCAGAATCCACATGGATGATAAGAGCAATTAAGAAAGCCAATGAACAGCGTCCCCAATGGCAAATTGTAATAGGAGGCTTTCCCTTTAAACATCCACAGCGCCACTTTGATATTCTTCAGAAAGCTCCCTCTTTACAACTTTGCTCTGCTGCAATGGCTATAAAAACACTTCTAATAAGCAGCTTTCTAAAAAGTCCACAGCCTATTAAATAGCTAGCACTGTTTCACTGTTTGCTTCCTGTCCTCTGATAACTTCACTCTAATCCTCCTGTTATTCTTGTAATATCTGTTTGCATTTTATCTGGTCTTGGGGACCTATTTTTGTTGTTATTTGTATAGCAGCTACACACCTTGGGTGTACAGCAAAAAATCATAAATGAGCCCAACAAATAGCTGTTGTTCTTTAGGGAGTTTTATCTTTTGATGAGGTAAAAAAAATGTATTGTATGGACACTTTGAAGGAACATAAGAAGCCACACTTGTAAAACCGATGTATTTATTTCGTATTTGAAAGAGAAATACATCTAAAAAGAGGTATTTGAAATGTGAAAAAGTCACGCATAGCCAAAATATTGATCTGTTCGTCAACTGCTTTAGATGTACCCGGTAAATAAATGAAACCAAAACGTGTGATGCATTGCAATAAAGCCCCGGGGCATCTGGTTGCAAGTGCAAATATAATTTGCTTTAAATGTGTGAGATTAAATAAACAGTTCTTTAGTGTTTTGTTTTTCTTAAAAACATTTAAAAAGAGGCACCCACTATCTGCAGCTTCTGGAAACAGTTGAAGTCATTTTTGTCTTTCCAGGCTTTCCCAAATGAATATATGAGTCTTTACCACGCGTGTCCACTTGTTACAGTTTCAGGATTGTTTTAAATTTATTTGTTGTTTTGTTGTTTTTAATATCCTTATGTATAAATCACCTTGAGATGGTGATTTGGAATGCAATTAATAAATTAATTGTAACAACAGCAACAACAACAATAATAATAATTTATCATTGGTAGTGCAGATCTTTATTTTTGCTGGTCAGGAAAGAATTTCAAGGTGTCCTGAAGCTCAGATCCTGACAACAACAACAACAACAACAACAACAACAACAACAACCCACCCATCTGGCTGAGTTTCCCCTGCCACTCTGGGAGGCTTCCAACAAAAGATTAAAAATACATTAAGCAGGGCTGCCTTCAGATGTCTTCTAAACGTTAGATAGTTGTTTATTTCTTTGACATCTGATGGGAGGGTGTTCCACAGGGCGGGTGCCACTACTGAGAAGGCCCTCTGCCTGGTTCCCTGTAACTTCGCTTCTCACAGTGAGGAGCCTGGGTGTTAAGCAAGGGCGCCTGAAGATCCAGGAGTATTAGAAAAGCCCTGCTGGATCAGAACAGAAGTTTATCTAGTCCTGCATCTTCTTTCCCGCAGATTATCAACCACATGACAGGACATGAAGTCAGTACAGTAGCTTTGTAACACTGTTGTTCTCAAGTCACTGGTGGAACTTGGAGGGATGCAGCAGATCTGAGTGGTGACTGCTGGGGCAGAGGAAGACGTTTGAAATGTCAGGGAAGAACCTGTCTGTTCCTGGTGCCTGAAGGAGGAGCCTGGCAAACAGGAGGTGCTAAATGGATGCCCAAAAACCTGCCCCCCTTACCCCGAGATTATACTTCTTCTAACCTTCAGAAGGACGTTCAAACCCTGAAGCTATGGGTGAAACCCTAGTGGCCATCAGATGCCCAGATGTTGAACTTGCAAATTTTTAGTGTGCAACATGTAGCCAGTATAAATGCTAGGAGCCTGGCCTTAGTGCTTTTGTTCATTACTCTAATCTATTTTCATTAATTTTCAGTGTAAATATATAAAACAAAACAGGTTAAGTACATCAGCAATAAATGAACACACACACCCAACCTCACTCCCGGAAGATGTTTGTGTACATATTTTATGACTGTACAGTCGTACCTTGGTTTTCGAACAGCTTAGTTCTCGGACGTTTTGGCTCCCAAACGCCGCAAACCCGGAAGTGATTGTGCCGGTTTGCGAACTATTTTTGGAAGCCGAACATCTGGAATGGGGCTTCCGTGGCTTCCGATTGGCTGCAGGGGCTTCCTGCAGCTAATCAGAAGCTGCACTTTGGCTTCCGAATGTTTTGGAAGTCAAACGGATTCCATTCGACTTCCAAGGTACGACTGTATTCGGAAGAAAATTAAGAGCTTAAAATGATCTACATTTTTCTCTCATAGGTAAGTTCCTGTTGCTCTGGCAGGCTCATTCTATGACCCAGCAGACCAGCAAATGGCCCTACAGAACACCAGGGTGTTGGGATAAACTCAGTCCAAATCTTTATTGACTGTAGCAGGAAGGGTAAGGAGGGTGGCGCTGTGGGTTAAATCATAGAGCCTAGGACTTGCCGATCAGAAGGTTGGCGGTTTGAATCCCCGCAATGGGGTGAGCTCCTGTTGCTCGGTTCCTGCTCCTGCCAACCTAGCAGTTCGAAAGCACGTCAAAGTGCAAGTAGATAAATAGGTACCACTCCGGCGGGAAGGTAAACGGCGTTTCCGTGCGCTGCTCTGGTTCGCCAGAAGCGGCTTACTCATGCTGGCCACATGACCCGGAAGCTGTACACCGGCTCCCTCGGCCAATAAAGCGAGATGAGCGCCGCAACCCCAGAGTCGGTCATGACTGGACCTAATGGTCAGGGGTCCCTTTACCTTTACCTTAGGACCACCATCCATTTGTCCCTTACTGGTGGAATGGGATCTGCTGGGGTTGGACCATCCCCAAATCTGTTCCACATGAGTCACCCAGTGCTGAACCCTGTCATGGTGCAAGCTGGTAAAGTCACACTGGGCCATCGGGGTGAGGGTTCCAGCCAGACAGAGACCCCAACCTGAGCATGGGTCATGCCATGTCCAATCCTCCCCTCAGGCCCTGGATGGTGAACCACCCCCCCTTTCATTACATGCCCACTGCCATTTCTGCCCATATACATACACAGCGTTATTCCTCCTAACAGAAGGCAGCTAGAAGGTTTCACTGAGGCGAAAAAGTCCCAGCTGAAAACTCTGGCAGCATTAAGATAAACTCAACAGGGTAAATAATTTTTGATGGATGTAAAAGTGGAAAACTGATTTGAATGGTTATAGTAAAATATGCAGGAACGTATGATACATAAAACGAACCTTGGAAAGAGAAGAAGGGAAGTCATTGGATATGTTTGTAAAATGTTTATTTTGAAATGTGAAATTGAAAACTTAACAAGAATTATTATAAAACAGCCCCAACTGTGGGCCACTCGGGTTGAGAGGGGAAAAATTATTTTCAGCCCTGTCAACCAGTGACCGAGGTCACTCACTGACAGCTCTAACCCAAGAGTGGGTGGGTGGGAAGCTTGCGGGGCAAAATGACCCCCAAATCTTGAAGGGGGGCATTATAAAGACTTCTTCCCTCCTCTCCCTCCCGTGAGGTACCACAGGAGCCAAGATGTGGGAGGAAATTTGCGCCAGTTGCCGCTTTGTGGGCCACACCAAATTTGCCCAGCATGGATTGTGCCTGGAAATTTTGGCCTCTATTCTCTGCCAAAATCGGAGGAACACAGTTGACATGTTGATAGTGGACTGAGGCCCCTCGTGCTATATCCTCCGTGAATATGTTTGCCAGGTTGGAAAGTGTTCTTGAATGCCTCTCATTTGCTTGGACAGAGGTGTGGGCAGAGTTGAAACATGTGGCTGCAATGTAGCCTCTTGTACAAAAGTCAACAGCTACACCCATTGCTCTGTCCAAATTTGTCTGTGCCCTGCCCATCGCTGGCATTCAGACGGCAGAGGTTCCTCACAAGGCAACATGATCCTTGAGCTGAAAAATGTTCCCTGCCCCGTGCCAACTGAATTCCCCCTTTATTGGAAACTGAAACAGTTGTTTTCCCCCAAAGAACTATAAAGCTCAACAACGGATATCTGCTCAATGCAATGACAAGCATCTTTTCGATGTGGAGAAACCTGTGTCAGGTGTTTTTTGTTTTTGTTTTGTTTTATCATTAGGCTTGATTCAACCCTAGGTTTCTCCTTGAAATTTAAACTCTGAAATCGATCCAAGTACTAGAATCTTGACACTCGGTCGCTGCAATGACATACTGTGGTATTTCAGAGATAAGGATGTGTGTAGTTGTGGTATTATGTGAACCGAGTGAGGGAAAAGGTGTGTTGGAGACAGAAACAAGTTGGTAATATACAACCCTCCTCTCTTGAATACTTTCAATATATATTGTTTCCAAAAAACTAGAACACACATTATTTCCTTTACTAAAATAAATATACAATCCATATGTATGTATGAGGGTGGGAAGGTGGAGATATTGCTTTGTTTTGTTATTGTTGCTGTTGTTTATTTTGTGTTTTTATCTTGTATTTTTTGTGTTGTGAACTGCCCTGAGATCTACAGATGAAGGGCAATAAATACATTCAATGAAGAAGAAGAAGAAGAAGAAGAAGAAGAAGAAGAAGAAGAAGAAGAATGTATGTATGTATATTTTAGGATATTTGTGTGTGTTCAACATTTGTGTATGAGTACACACACATACACACATGTATATGACCAGTGTAGCCCAAAAGCTGCTCCTGTAAGAAGGAAGTAAGGTAAAGGTAAAGGGACCCCTGACCATTAGGTCCAGTCGTGGCCGACTCTGGGGTTGCAGTGCCCATCTCGCTTTATTGGCCGAGGGAGCCAGCGTACAGCTTCTGGGTCATGTGGCCAGCATGACTAAGCCACTTCTGGTGAACCAGAGCAGCGCACAGAAATGCTGTTTACCTTCCCACCAGAGTGGTACCTATTTATCTACTTGCACTTTGACGTGCTTTCGAACTGCTAGGAGTTGGGACCAAGCAACGGGAGCTCACCCTGTCGCGGGGATCCGAACCGCCGACCTTCCGATCTGCAAGCTCTAGGTTCTGTGGTTTAGACCACAGCGCCACCCGCTGAGGGAAGTGGGGACTTTTAATTTACCGTTTTGCTCTTACTCCCTGCACACAACTGGTGACTATGAGCCCAGCTTCTTCAAGCCAAGAATAGCCCAGTTTTAGCTCCTTCAGTAGCAAGATTCCTTCCGTAGCCAGAAGGAATCAAGGGGACTATTGCCTTGGGTATACAAAGCAGACAGCTTGTTCCCAACTCCAGCCTTCCCCATTGCAAGGCATCAGTCCTTGCTGAATCCTATTAGCATAATTTGATTGGAAAAGTGGCAGCCTAGCTATTTCCTCCATTAAGTTCATGGTCTTGCCCATCATTCAACCAATCCCTTTGAACATGTGCACTCACAGCATACAGCAACTTAAGGCTAACTAATTAATGTATAACCTTGAGAATGCCTTAGGGGGAAGGTGTTGGGCAGGCACTGTGTACCCATTCAAGGGCAAATGATGGGGTACGCTGCCAGCTAGAAAACATGGTACCAGGAGCCAATGTGGGAATCGGAACAGCTAGGCAATCACCCTTAATTCTTTCCTAATGCCCTGGCACACTTAGATTCTGTTGGTTGGAAGGATCTAGCAGCATGTTTCAAACAAATAAACACTATAGATGGATTTGTGATATGATTACTGCAAGAGGCAACTGCTAAAACAGCAAGGGGTCAAGAAAACTCAGCTTTTCTTTTTTTACGGCTTTCAAAGACTCCAGCTTTATGCATGCAACGCATAACACAGACTGCACAGCAATTATCTCAAAACATGGCAAAAAAAATGGGGGGTGAGGATAAGTAGGAACACAAAGAAAATAGCCTCAAAAAGTAGAAAAGGAGGAATTATTCTGCCATGTAGTAATTATTGAGTGATGTTTAATTATTGGGACTTTGCTGAAATGAAAAGGAATAGGCACGAGCCTAACCCTGGAAACAGTAGCAATTTATTACTTCTGGCAAATGCAATTTCTGTCTAGAAAATTATGCAAGGAATGTCAGATAACAGTTTTGTCATGTAACAGGGACAGAAAATGAGTGGCAGAGACTTGCAATGGTTTTGTCCAACAATGGAAGCAGGTACAAAAAGCAAGAACGATGGCTTTGGAAATCCCAGAATATGCCTTGCCAGGGGAATCCCAGGCTTTGCGCTGAAGGCAACCATCTGCATTCCCCAGGATTAATGTGCATGTATACATTAAGAAAAATTGGATTTGGATGTAGAAGAAGTCCAAAGAGTGGGCAGTTTCAAACAGCAGCAAGGTGCCTGGTTGCAGTTGCGGAAAAGATTTGAGTTTAAGCACTACCATGGGAACAAACATGGGTGATAATTTTATGCAGTACCCCAGTTACTAGTTGATTCTTTGGTGCAATAGCTAACCTGTAGGTGTCAATGCCTTAAATAAGAAACCACTCACAATTAAGTTGTTTTCCCCCACTGCTGTTTTTATTTTATGTTTATTTGGAGGGGCATATGTACAGGGGGTTTTTTTTTGGGGGGGGGAAATAAAATAAGTGTCTGTCCATGAAATGAGAAGAATGGGCACTAATAATTATTTGAGGAACTGGGGAAAATCCCACCCTAATGGAAGTGTAACATCTGCTTCTTCCTCATAAACAATGTATGGGGCCACTTTATAATAATAATAATTTATTATTTATACCCCACCCATCTGGCTGGGTTTCCCCAGCCACTCTGGGCAGCTTCCAACAAAATATTAAAATACAATGGTCTGTTAAACATTAAAAGCTTCTCTAAACAGGGCTGCCTTCAGATGTCTTCTAAAAATCTGGTAGTTGTTTTTCTCTTTGACATCTGGTGGGAGGGTGTTCCACAGGGCAGGTGCCACTACCAAGAAAGCCCTCTGCCTGGTTCCCTGTAACTTGGCTTCTTGCAGTGAGGGAACCGCCAGAAGGCCCTCGGCGCTGGACCTCAGTGACCGGGTAGAACGATGGGGGTGGAGACACTCCTTCATGTATACTGGACCGAGGCTGTTAAGGGCTTTAAAGGTCAGCACCAACACTTTGAATTGTGCTCAGAAACGTACTGGGAGCCAATATAGATCTTTGTGATGATGCAGCCATTAGTCAAGGAAATAAAAGGGGAGGTTTCACACATTCCTTTGAAAACAAAAACTGATGAAAGACACAAATTTGAAATGAATGGGAGCAATGCAAGGGCGCAGTTGCTTCTCCCAGCCATTTATATATGGGGCTTGTGTAGGGAAACTCAGAAAAGAGCAAGCATGCTGTTTTGGTACTATTAAGAATGTGCTTTGAGACCCGAATACATTAAACTGCGCCTGTGTCTTGCCATACACACACATAATAATAATAATAATAATAATAATAATAATAATAATAATAATAATAATACAAAGGATAAGACTGGAAAATATATTTCACTTGAATGCCCTGATCGACTTGTAGCTAAATGTTTGGTTATCCTATGCAAAGTATATTACACTCCCTCTTATGAAACTGACAGCCATCCGCTATAAAACAAAGCATTTGTTTCTGAAAATGTAACTATTCGAAATCTTGGTGGAATTCTTAGGGTGCGGGAATTCCCTGAATGGCTTGGGGAGGTGCACTTACCATAGCAGTTGTTTCCTCTGTCTCTTTTCCCCCACTTTAAACTGTGAAAAGAAAAGAAAAGTATTTTTACCGCTATTTATGGCGGTGGCTGCCCAGTGGCCCTTTGCCAGACTGCCCCTAGAATAACCCTACATCACATAGTGTCATCCCAGGGGCAATCTGAGGGCAGAAATAGCAGACGAGAAACACCCGGCTGCTGCCAAAGGCAGAACAGGCAGCGGCAAAAATACTTGATTTTCTTTCTTTTCTTCTAAAAGCAGCTTAAAGTGAAGAAAGAGAGGGGAAACTGCTGCCATGTGCTGCCATGGGAAGTACGTCTCTCTCAAATCATCCTAGGAATTTCAATTCCACCCTGAAAACTGATAAAATGTACCTTCCAATTAACTACCTGTGGATGGGGGGGTAGATTTTTTTTGAGGGGGTGTCGCTCTACAAATTTTCTAAGTACCAATGAAAAAGTGACATGAAAAACATTGAGACTAGCATCTCTGTGCTTTAAGAAACATTACAGTACATTCTTAGCGGTCATGTGCGACATGTATCTGTTTAACAGGATTCTCATCTTTACAAGGAAATCACATACAAATTTTGATTCCAATTGCTGGCTAGTTTCAATTTCAAGCTTATGTGGCAGAAATCAGAAAACGGATTAATAGCACAGTCAAAACAATCACAAAAAATGATACAACGTTTGCAATGTGTTGAAGCAGCATCAGAAATGTCTGAGCAATTGTTATGGAGATCATTGTTAGCAATTTATTAATCTTGTTTGTGTTTCGCTGAGAGTGTTACATAACCTATAGTTCCTACGATAAAATATAAATCACAAAACACAACTGCGGGGGGAGGTGGGGGGGAAATTCTTTGCAAACTCTCATTCTCAGCACTTGTGGGCATGTGTTGTGTTCTGCCAACTGGCTCTGAAATTGCTACCTTCCCAGTTCTCTGCAGTGCTGCACAAACACTGCAGATTATTCTTACTGAGCATGCTTCATCTTATCCCGTCTCCACAGTCTTGGGCTGTCAATCACCCTGTCAGCCCTCACCACATCAGCAAAATGAACACCGATACACTGTCAGCACAGCAGCTGATGAGACTCTGCTAAGGACTGTCAATCAAGCTTGCTTCTTTTATCTGTTCTGGAAATATTTTGTCTCTGAGAAACAAAGGACCTGGTCAACAGTGGATCAGAGTCTAGCATTTACTCTTGTACAATGATTAGGAAACTCTTAACATGTTTTTCTTCCATGGAAAGTGATGTTTCATTATTGGGATAACTGCAGATTTCTTCTCTGTACCTTATCGTCGGTCCTTTTTTGCATACATAATTATTTCTTTGAACCACCAGAGTGCAACAAATGAAGTAAAATTGCATTTAGGCAATGATTTAACATTTAAGATCTATTGTTTAGGAAAACATTGCCTAAGCCATGGGATAATTTCTCATTTATCCCAGCAATCCACCAAAATGGATCGCTATTATTTCCATTTAACCATGGAGAATCTGGAGTTGTGAAGGAAGTGCTTTGCCGAAAGCAAATATGGGTATCCATTGTTGAGGGGCTTTTGTTTCTAATAATTTTTTGGATAAATCGAGGCATTGAAATAGTCACTTTTCCAGTGGCTTGCAGTAAAAATCAACTTCAAGGGATCCGATATAGATGGGGATAAATTGGAAGATAATTTATTCCTTGCAGTCCTCTGCAATGAGATGCGAATGAGACAACTTACGGAGGTCCACATGGGAAGGCAAGTCGGCAAAAGAATTGGTGAGATGGGTTTGGGCACAATCCGAACCCTGCATGGAAAAGGTGGGAGGGGGAGAGAGGCCACCCATTGTGCCAGACGGCAGCTGGCGCAGTGGTCAGTTCTTGATGCCAGCTCAAAAAAGGATTTGGCTTGCACCTTTAATCAGCTATTTAAATGAACATATATGGCAGAGCGAAGTGCAACATTCAGTGCCCAAGATTTGAGTCTCCCAGTCTCAGATTTTCTTGAAGGCAGGCATCAGTTGGGTTGTCCTTGTAATTTTTTTTAATGGGGGGGGAGGAGATGACAGGCACTCCCTTCACTTATGGAGGAGCTTTTCTGAAGTTTTGTTTTGCTCAAGTTGGTGCTGTGTGTGTGTGTGTGTGTGTGTGTGTGTGTGTGTGTGAGAGAGAGAGAGAGAGAGAGAGAGAGAGAGAGAGAGAGAGAGAGGTAATGATGATGATGTTTATACCCCGCCCATCTGGCTGGGTTTCCCCAAGCCACTCTAGGTGGATTATAGCACATAAAAATTGTAAAACATTAGACATAAAAAACTTCCCTAAACAGGGTTGCCTTTAGATGTCTCCTAAAAGTCAGATAGTTATTTATTTCCTTGACATCTGGTGGGAGGGCATTCCACAGGGCGGGCACCACTACTGAGAAGGCCCTCTGCCTGGTACCCTGTAACCTCACTTCTTGCAGGGAGGGAACCACCAGAAGGCCCTCAGAGCTGGACCTCAGTGTCTGGGCTGAATGATAGGGTTGAGACACTCCTTCAGGTATACTGGGCCAAGGCCATTTAGGGCTTTAAAGGTCAGCACCAATACTTTGAATTGTGCTCGGAAATGTACCAGGAGCCAGTGGTGCCCACTTCCAGTTACCAGTCTATCTGCTGCATTCTAGATTAGTTGTAGTTTCCAAGTCACCTTCAAAGGTAGCTCCACATAGAGTGCATTGCAGTAGTCCAGGCGGGAGATAACCAGAGCATCCACCTCTCTGGTGAGGCAGTCTGCGGGCAAGTAGGGTCTCAGCCTACGTACCAGATGGAGCTGGTAGACAGCCGCCCTGGACACAGAATTGACCTGCACCTCCATGGACAGCTGTGAGTCCAAAATGACTCCCAGGCTGTGCACCTGGTCCTTCAGGGGACATGAATGGTGTATGCTTGTGTAGAAGGTATGTTTGTGTGCTCTGCTTAGAAACAGACAAATCTCGCTCTCCCTGTATTTATACTAGGATACTAACCGAGATCACAAACATGACAACTAAGGCTGCAATCCTACATGCCCCTATTTGGAAGCCCTATATGGAATTTCCTGAATAAATAAGCTTATTTTGGTCTTAAGTCATATATAAATTAATAATTAGATTACTGGAGCACTGGACTAGTAGTTCCTGAGCAAAATTGTGTTTGTGGAGGAGATGGAAAATAAATGTCTTTGCTTTACATTTGCAGAGGCATTAAAAAAAAAATCACAATTTGAGAACTATGTATTTTGCGAGCTCTGATTTTTGAAGGCCATAACATAACATAACATAACATAACATAACATAACATAACATACAAGATCTAGGCACTGGTGAATGTAGAGAATGGAATCTCTTAGGTTCTAGTACCCATAGAAACTCCACAATGCTAAATACAATACAGTACATGAGTTCTTGTAGCATTTATAATGCTTAACCAAAGAGCGTGATATTTTTCTCCATGGTTCCTTTTTAAACATGTACTATTATTTTTTAAAAAACTGATTTAAATTGTAAAAATAAAAATGTTTTTATCCACTGACAAGTTAAGATGCAGTCCTAATTCTGTCAAGGCAGCATCAGGACTTAATGGGGAGGTGGGATATTCTGTCCCCAATATTCTGTCTGCAACCCTGCCATTCATATGCCCCAGGGCAGGAGGGCCCCCTGAAAACCTTGTCATTTTGCCACTCCAGTTCCCAGGCTGGCCCAGAAAATAAGCCCAGATTGAGTCCCCAGAACTTGTTTTTCACCTCCACCAAGCTAAGCAGTTGGCTCCTTACCTCTCTCGCCCATACCTAGCCACTGTGATCCATGCGACGGTCACCTCCAGACTGAATTATTGTAACTCGCTCTACGTGGGGCTGCCCTTGAAGCTGACCCAGAAACTCCAGCAGGTGCAGAATGCCGCGGCGAGACTCCTTGCGGGGTCCTCGCTGCAGGATCACATTCACCCAGTGCCCTGGCTCCCGGTGGAATACAGGATCAGGTTTAAGGTGCTGGTTTTAACCTTTAAAGCCTATACGGCCTAGGACCCTCGTACCCATGGGACCGCCTCTCCTGGTATGTCCCACAAAGGAACTTACATCTTCAAACATAAACATCTTGGAGGTCCCGGGCCACAGGGAGGTTAGGCTGGCCTCAACCAGAGCCTGGGCTTTTTCAGCTGTGGTCCCGATCTGGTGAAACTCTCTGTCACAAGAAACTAGGGCCCTGCGGGACTTGACATCTTTCCACATGGCCTGCAAGATGGTGCTGTTCTGCCAGGCCTTTGGCCAAGGCACAGTCTGACCCTGCTTCTCCTTCTGTAATCCTCACAGAACTCTAGCCCAATGGTTGCCATTAATTCGATTTGACCTGATTTTATAATGAATTGATTTTAGATTGCTGTATTATTTTACTGTTGTTAGCCACTCTGAGCTCAGCTTTGGCTGGGGAGGGCGGGATATAAATAATTTATTTTTTATTTTTATTATTTTTATTTTATTATTATTATTATTATTATTATTATTATTATTATTATTATTATTAGGAGCAGGTCCAGCTTAGGATCCAGTCAGGGGCATAGGAAGGGGGTGTGGTGGGGACGGTCCGCCCTGGGTGTCATCACTGAGGGGGGTGACAAAATGCCAGGCGACACTCACCACGGAGCCTGCAGCACGCCTGAGCCACGTGTCTCTCCTGCTGTGATGGCCTGGGAATCTGATTCAGAGGCTGAACCTGAGGAATCCCAGCCTGCACAGGAGTCCCCGCCTCCAGGACCGGCTGAGCCGGGGTTGGGGCTTGAAGCTGAAGGGTCCTCACCTGTGCTGGATCCTCAGGTGCAGGCATCAGCTGGGTCTGCTCTGGCTCCTGAGGTGATGGAGGACCCATTGCCTGCAGGTGCTCCTCTCCCAGCCCTGTCAGGGGAAGGTGAGGTTGCCTCTGGGTCCAGTAACCCTCCAGCCTCTCCTGAGCTGCAGAGGCTCAGGGCACAGAGGGGGAGGGAACTAGGTTCTCTCAGGAGGAGTGCTCACCTTAAGTCCAGGAGAGGCGAGTCACCTGTGGGCCAGGACCGCCCTAGACCTCAGAGGAGATAAAGGCCAGTCAGCCCAGTCCCAGGTTGCGGGAGCAACATTGCTGGAAACCTGTTCCTGCCAGCACCCTGACCTGCTCTTCTGCCAGAGTTCCTGACCTCACCTGACTCCTTGCCTTGGACCCTGCTTCAGCCTCCATACCACACCCTTGACCTCGGACTGGACTTGGACCACGCCGCACGGTAACTCCCCGGGACCAGCACACCTGGGAGTGACACAGTGGCTTGGGCACCTGCAGGTTCTGCGCCACCATAAATGGTCTGCCCACTGCCTCCCCATCAGTTGTAGGGTGGCTGAGTGGGAGGAGGCAGGCAGATTCCTTGGAGGCCCCACAGAGCCTCCTGCCCCGGCTGGCCCCGCGGGCAGCTGACCCCACCCCTGGGCGCAGGGCACATGCGCCGCCCCAGGCGCCTGATCAGCTTGCTCCACTGCTGGATCCAGTGAAGCTCCCATTCCTTTCAGAGATTTGTGATAGCTAGTACAAGTGGTCGCTTGTGCCTGCCTGCATCTAGGGGAGGTGCATTAAGGGGTTGAGGGGTGCCTGGCCCCCAAGTGCTAGGAAAGGCTGCTTGAGCGGGGTGGAAGAACAGCCCCTTCTGTGCAGTACAGTGGTGCCCCGCAAGACGAACGCCTCGCAAGATGGAAAACCCGCTAGATGAAAGGGTTTTCCGTTTTGGAGGCGCTTCGCAAAACGAATTTCCCTATGGAGTTGCTTCGCAAGACGAAAAAAATCTTGCGCCCCCCCCCCGCGGGTTTTTTCCGCTTTTTCCGCCCTTTTCTTAAGCCGCTTAACAGCTGATCCGCTGATAAGCCGCTTAACAGCTGATCGCTGGAAGCTGCTTGACAGCTGTAGCGCTAATCCGCTAAGCTGTCAATGGGCTTGCTTCGCAAGACGAAAAAACCGCTAGACGAAGAGAATCGCGGAACGAATTCTTTTCGTCTAGCGAGGCACCACAGTCTGGGCAGCAGTGGCAAGGTCGCTCTGTTGCTATGACTTAAGTATTTCACTGATTCACATCCTCATGAAACAAGGCAGATTAAAAACTTACAAAGCCATGCAGCAAATACTTTCCAACACATTCAGTCAGAACAATCCTGGTTTCTTTTCTCTCCCTCTCACCCACCTGCAACACCTTCATGTTTTGAGTTCAACATCTTGGAAGATTCTTACATTTCTTGTAGTGACTGGCTGTCACTGCATCACCCACACACATTTAATTCATTTTATCAGTTATCTCTGGGTGTTTATTTGACAAGTGCTGCCTCTTTCCGGAGGAGCCAAAGGAAAAGCTACTATGAACACCATTTAAAGGATTATTGTTGACAGAATTACTATTTCTCGCGTTTCAAAGCAAGTGATAACTGTACAGACCTTCAAATTACAGCCTCCAGCAAAACTGGTAGTGGCTGATCTGTCCCAATTAGGTTGAGTCAACTTGTCAGATATCAAATTTGCTAGTTGTATTATCAGTCTAAGAGGCAAAGATATATCAGTAAAAAAGCAATTAATGTCCAGTTAGATTGGACAGGGCTGTGCTTCTGCAAAACAGGGCCGCTACATACAAAAGAATTTGTCAAAGAGTAAAAAAGATTCCTGTCGCCACAACTAATTTCTAATGACTGTGCTGTCTGCTAAATGTGGAGAGTTCAAAACAGAGCAAGCCTGTAAACCGAAGCCCTGACTGAAAGATGAAATAATTGCAGGACCCCCTTGAGAGCTGGTGATCTAAGAACAAATTGTTGTTGTGATTTGTACAGCTTTTGTTTTCTCCTTAACTGGGGAAGCTCAATTCAGACGAGGACCGACAGATGCTTCCGTGTTCTTGTTCATGTTCCTTTTTTTAAATAAAAAAAAATTACTTATGTATGTGTGTGCGTTATATACAAATGTATAGTTAAGCAAATCGTATTTAATATGCCCATAATTATGGCTCTGTTTGTTTGGTGATTCAAATGCAACAAAAATGTTAACCAATTATTCCTTACAAGAGCTACTAATTGTATCCTTCCCTTCCATAACTACTTCTATCAGTTACATTTATTCATTATTATTATATCCCATAATTCCCTGCTTTGAGGTCAATTATTCCAGCAACATCTGTTGATGGTGGGGGCATCTGTTGACCCGAATTTAGATCAGGGGTAGCCAACAAGGTGCTCTTCAAATGCCCTTCAACTCACCATCATCTCCATCTAGCACAGTCAGTGGTCATGGATGATGGGAGTTGTAGTCAAACAACATCCAAGGGGGGTCACAGGTTTGCCGCCCCTCACTCAGGGGTTCTACCTTCTTGGACCATCAATAACATATTTGCTTCTTTGCTGACATTATATTGGGTTCTTCCATTTGTGTCAGAACTAGCAATGAACCAATTCTTTCTGCATAGCTTGCGGCAAGCTTTAACAAGTCCAAAAGTTTATTAGTCAGTCAAGCGTTAGCCTAACAGGATTTGACCCCCAGAGCCCAACAGGCCCAGAGTCCTCTTCAGTTGTTCTCTCCTCCTCACACAACCGCAACTGTGTTGTGTCTGCTGATCCTGCTCCACCATTGTGTGCTCATGCTATGGATATTAGGGATAAACGCCCGAAGCGGGGTGCCTGCTGTGTGCCCACACAAATCAGAATTCACCAGCTGCCCACACAATTCAGAATCCTAGTTGCTTTTAATTTGCACAGGAAGCCTCCACCCTTATAGCAGGCACAACCAATATGTGGGTGGCTGGGAAGGGGGCTGGCAGGAGAGATGGATTCAGGGTCAGATTCACATGAGGGGAGAACAGGACGCACCTATGTAAGGTCAGGCATCCTCAAACTCGGCCCTCCAGATGTTTTGGGACTACAACTCCCATCATCCTTAGCTAACAGGACCAGTGGTCAGGGATGATGGGAGTTGTAGTCCCAAAACAACCGGAGGGCCGAGTCTGGGGGTGCCTGCTTTAGGTTCTACAAACCAATATCAGCTCATGTTGTCATGAGCGTCTCCACCCCCATCGTTCTACCCGGACACTGAGGTCCAGCACTGAAGGCCTTCTGGCGGTTCCCTCGCTGCGAGAAGCCAAGTTACAGGGAACCAGGCAGAGGGCCTTCTCAGTAGTGGCGCCTTTCCTGTGGAACGCCCTCCCTTCCAGATGTCAAAGAGAACAACAACTACCAGACTTTTAGAAGACATTTGAAGGCAGCCCTGTTTAGGGAAGCTTTTAATGTTTGATGTATTACACTATATTAATATTTTGTTGGAAGCCGCCCAGAGTGGCTGAGGAAGCCCAGCCAGATGAGCCGGGTATAAATAAATTATTATTATTATTATTATTATTATTATTATTATTATTATTATTATTATTATTCAGGCCTATTCTCCTAACTCAAAATCCCCACCCACTTCCAGAATTCCATACCCTCCAAGCGTCCCAGAATTATAAAAGTCACCCCAGCTTCAGATTTGATCCCGGAATGTCCCTATTTCCCCCTCCAGTGCCGCTGCCGAAGTTGGGGAGGAAAATGAGCCAGCACTTGTCCTGAGCGGCAGCAGCAGTGGACGCATCCCTTGATCTCTCCATGGCCACCACTGCCGTTCTCCTCCCTTGGGCAGATCTGAGTGGCTGCTGGAGAGCAGGTGAAGAGGAGGAGAGGCTGCTGCCGCTACAATCGGCCCTCGCATGATATGCCGGCTCGGAGGTGCAGGCAGAGCGCAGGGTTACCCTGGGCAGAAAGAAAGGAGGAGCTGAGCGGAAGAAAATGAGTCTTGCTTTCGTTTTTTGAAAAATGCTTTACAGTGGACACTCGGGTTGCGAACGTGATCCGTGCGGGATGCACATTCGCAACCTGCGTCTGCACATGCGCAGGTTGCGATTTGACGTTTCTGCGCATGCGCAAAGCGTGATTTAGCACTTCTGCACATGCACAACCGCCGAAACCCGGAAGTAACCCATTTCGGTACTTCCAGGTTTCGCCAGTCCGCAACCCAAAGAAACGCAACCTGAAGTGGCTGTAACCCGAGGTAGGACTGTATGCATTGCCATCTAATCTTGCCCATTTCTAAAATTTATCTATTGGTGAATGCTTTTCTTTTTTGTAAATCTACCAAAGAATAAAACAAAACCGGGATTAATGAGTTTTCTCAGGACAGTGGAGGGGGGTTGCCATATCCTGTTGGTGGACTCCCCCTTCTTCCAATAGGAAATGCTGTGCTGAGGGGGCAAAAGATGGGGGACTGAGGGTCAGTTGCAGGAGAGTGAGAAATGTCCCTATTTTCATCTGAGGAATGTTGGAGGGTATGGTATTCTATGCTCAATCATTCCCAGGTAACCGTTTAATCAAACATCTCCCTAGCACAGTGCCCCACACCCTCCCGAAAAAAGAGAGAGAAGAAAGGCTTATTTTATATTTTTCTATCATACCCATTTCTCTGAAGAGACTCAAAATGAAATCCAGTAGATATTCAAATTAACAAATTGACAATATCCATTTAAAAAAAATCAGCAGCACAAAACTAACAAAGGACTGAGACAGCAAAATCTTAAAACTAACTAAAGATGTCAATAAAACAACTACCAGGTCTTGATCAGCATAGCAATAGGCCGTGGTCAGCAAGACAATCCAGAGGATTTAGCACAAGGCCCCAGACGACGATCAGAGCATGAGTATGTATTTCAAAATGCCTATTTTTCTGAGCAAAAGGTTTTGTCTGTATCCCACCGATCATCCAAGGGGTTGTTTCATTTTATTCTCAAACCTGTGACACCGTTTAAGAGCAAGGGACTTTCCCAAGTTAGCTTCGTAGCTGAGCAAAAAAAGTTGAAGTCTAAAGTTGAAGTCTAATGCTCTAAAGCTGAAGTCTAATGCTCTTCTCCACGGCAAGCTATTATTTGCAACTCAATACACACTGAAAGAGTGTCATGACAGTGCCATGCTTCAGCTGCCCTCTGAGACTGCATAAATACAACGAAGCAAAAGTGAATATTATAATGCATTTGCCTCTTACTGTATCGCTTTGGTCCATCTTCCAAACAAAATGAAAGAGTTAAGGTTGCATCATCTTCAAAAAACTCCGTTGCAAAGGCATCCCACCAGAGGTTGTCACTGTCCTATGAGGGAAGAAATCATTCTTTTAACAGAAAGAAATCAGTTGTAATCTGCCTTCTTTTTCCCCCTTCAGGTGCACTTTCTTTTTAAAATATATTCTCAGCAAAGGAAAATTATGAAAAGCTATTGTCAGTAATTCAGTATGGCTGGGTATTGAAAAGAAGAATCCCATTTGCAAACGTGTAGAAATAAGCACCTTCCGTAAAACAGCAATTCTGCATTAAATCAAAACACAATTTAAGACACAAACTCAACCAATTTTTGGCATCCCTCAACTTCAAAGTTTGGCTTAATTTTTGGCTAAGCCTGGTCACATAGTGTTTTGCCCAGGATTGTAAAAACTGTATGACAAGTGGTCAGCCTTGGCTGCTGTTTCCACAAAAATTACCTCACACCATCAGTTCTACCATATCACTAAGGTTGCTAAGTCATTTTTTTATTTAAAAAAACCTTTTAAAATAAATAGTATATTTAATTTTATATAATATTTATTTTATATTTATAAATAATCTGCCACCGAACAATGTAAAATCACACTAGAATAAGCACTGCACTAACACTGTAACAACACTTTAAATGGTGTTATCAGCATCGTAAGTACTATTATTTCTTTTTATTTATTAAATTTCTATAGTGCCCTTCATCCGAGGGTCACAGGGCGATTATACAATATAAAAACACAAAAATATATAACATAGTATCAAACAAACAAAATACCCCCCCACAGTTATTATTTATCACTACTAGTAAATAATAATTATTATTAATAATTATTATTTATTGCTACCACTACCAACCACATATTTCTGCAATTATTAATCCAAGACCTAACCACCCCACCGCCCCTTAAAAACAATGAAAATTACAATGATAATCTCAAGATTAGAATCCCAAATTCAGTGATTTTCCCTACTAATTGGCCCCCTTGAGAAAAGAATATTAATGACACACACACACACACTCCTTCAGAAAAAAAATATTTCCAGACAATTATTTCCCTTTGTGAATTTCACTTCATCTTAGAAGACAGCCATAGTGAAATAATTCCTGATCAGCTTAGGGCTGTGATACGTCCTGACCTTTCCGGACATTACCAGGATTTCAATTGACGTCCGAGGGGAAAGGCAGAGTTTTGTTTTACAAAACCAAAACCAAACAAAAAACTCAACAATTTCGTGATGTACTGGTTTTTACTATTCGAAATATGGCAACCCTAGATCAGCTCCGAAGCATAAATTTTCTAAACCTGGACAGTGCATTGTCAATCGAAACTCTCTCTCTCCACAAAGTATATGGGTGATATCCCAAAAGCCCAGAAAAGACTGTTTATGTATGTGACAACAGCTGCAAGGATGCTACTAGCCCAAAGATGGAAAGAACCAACAGTTCCGACCAAGGAAGATTGGCAAATCAAATTGCTGGACTATGCTGAAATGGCAAAACTGACTGGGAAACTCAGGAATCAAGAAGATAAGGACTTTAAAAAAGAATGGGGGGAAATTCTAATTTACTTAGCAGACCATTGTAAACAACAACAACAAGTTAGCTGGACTGTAAAAATAACTGGTAAAGAAACGAAAAATATGGACAAATTAGAGAAATGGAAAATGTGGAGAATGTAATGAGAAGAATTATTTTAAGGACCCATGCAGGGGACGGGGGGAAGTTGCGAGATTCAGAGAATCTCGTATATGGATATGGTAAAAGCTTTTTCTTTTTATTATTTTGGATTTGTTTTTGTAAAAACCAATAAAAATATTTATTATAAAATAATAAAAAACCCGAAAACTGTTGGGCAGAGGTTATCAAACTGTGATTGTGGAAGAGTCAAAAGTATATGTATTTGGTACTGCTCTTGATTTGATTTGTTTCCACACCTACACACCCTCACAATTAAGATCAAGTTCATTAGGACCAAGATCAAATTTATCAAAAAGGCTAAAAAGGCCCTCCCTTACAGCTCAGGATCTCTGTAATATGGCACAGGTTTGAATGATGCAAAGGGAAAATCAGTAAGTGGTCTGCTAAACCACACAGCAGCCTTCAAGTGGCGGTTCCGCAGCAGAGTTTGAGAACTTCTGCCCCAGGGGAAACCAAACTCACACGGCTTCTGGTCAAGTCATGTATTTCTTGCTTTCATTTATGCAGAAATATAAAAATTCTAGTGGCTGGAAAGTGTAGTAATTCAATTATGGAGTTCTACATGGAAAAAAGTATAAACATCCATTTTCTCTTGCAATTTGAAAGCCATCCCAGATTTTTAATCAGATGTTTTCGGCATGCTTTAAATCAAGGAGAAGAAAAAGAAGAAGAAGAGAAACTGAAGTCAGTTGACTGCAAAAAGTTCGGTAGGGAAGGCCTATTCCCAATTAGAATCATATGTTCTGAGATTTGCCAGGATGCCAAATGGCATTCGGAGCCAAATGGTGTAGGAAACCAAAGCGGGGTGGGTGGGGAAGTATAATTATAAGGAGGAAAGACGGTTTTTAAAATTCCACTTTTCCAACAAAGAGTCAAGGCTTCCCCCCCCCCCCCAGGCACCCTCAACTCAGGCACTGACAGGTTACCTGGGATTTTGGCAAAGTAATTATTTTCCATTTCAGCAATAATGAGATATTACCATGGCAACACTCCTTTCACATAGCACACTCCTGCTCTCAAACGTTGAAATAATGGACCAAAAAATTAATACTTTGAAAAGTACTTTAAAAATGCATTTAAAGCAGAGGACAAAAGGAAGGAAAGAGCAGAAGAAACTAGACAGAAGGGTCAGGAGAGGAGAAATGACCAGTGACCTTTGACATCTACTACACGTCAGTTTTTCTTCCATAAAAAGGCACTCTATTTAGTCCATTTTAATTTTTGCCTTTTATTTTCTGTCACAAATTTTCTTCAAATAAAAATTATTTAGAGGATTTTTAGAGAAATGCTGGATTTCATTGTTACCGTATTTCGAAACGTCTGAATGCTGGATGATGCAGAATTACTCTGCACTGCTGATATAAAGTTTGACTGTTAAAACTGTTAAATTACCCCCATATTTTTTTCTTTTGCAATTTCAGCTTAATGCATAATATGAAGAAGTTGCCTCTTTAAGAGCTCTTTACTGCAATCATGCTCTCATTGCGAGTCATGGGTAACAACTGTGGACTTTAAATGTACAGTCATACCTCATGTTATGTCCGCTTCATGTTATGCTCTTTCAGGTTACGTCCCGCGGCGACCCAGAAGTACCGGAAAGGGTTACTTCCGGGTTTCGCCGCTTTTGCTTGCACAGAAGCGGTGAATAGAAAACCGTGCGTGCGTAGACGCACCGCTGCGGGTTGCGCTCTTTTCATGTTGCAAACGGGCCTCCGGAATGGATCCCGTTTTCAACCAGAGGTACCACTCAAAAGGCACAGTCAGTCAGTTCTTTGGGGTCTGGTTACAATACAGGCAGATATGTTTCCAGTGTGCATCTACATGCAGAAGGCTGTTTCCCCTTGCTGGATGAGGCCAAGGCAAAAGGTCTTGAAGACCATGAAGGTCACGTTTGGTGATTTCCCGAGGAGGCTACTACTGGTGCACTATGTGAGGGGCAACCCTTGTTGGTGGTACAGTCGTACCTTGGAAGCTGAATGCCTTGGCTTCCAAACAAATCGGCTCCCAAACGATTGAAACCTGGAAGTGAGTGTTCCAGTTTTCTAATGATTTTCGAAAGCCAAACGTCTGGCACGGCTTCCAATTGGTCCTGCAGCCAATTGGAAGCCGCGCTTTGGTTTTCGAATGGTTCCGGGAGTCGAATGGACTCCCGGAACGCATTCTGTTCGAGAACCAAGGTACCACTGTATCTGTATGATTTGCCCTACAAATAAATAATAATAATCCTGGGGAGAGAATGGCAATTTTCATCATGAAAATGAGACGGGGAAACAATGCCAAGTGCCTCCTGCCCTAGTACTGTGGATCAAAGTGTTCTCCTATTCTGTTTTTAAAGTGGGAAATATGACTGTGGGTGTCCTTCTTGGGTTGGGGGGCCATCTGTGACAGATGCTTTAGCTGAGATTCTTGCATTGCAAGTAGTTGGACTAGTTGATCCTTGGAGATCCCTTCTAACTCTACAATTCCACGATTCTATGCTTCTGTTCCACTTAACTTGGCTCTTGCATTGTTGAAAATGGCCAGACTATTTCAAGAATTATCATTATGTTTTGTTAAGAATAAAAACAAATTATGGATTTTAATAAGCACTGGGTTTGGGGGATGTATACGTATGTAAACTTTATTTCAGAGCCCGATGTGTAAGAGGGGCTAGTTTTGTGGTGAAATATGCATGCCAAAGGTCTCAGTAACATTACTTTTAAAAAGGGTAAATGACTGACTTGTGTCAAGAGCTATGGTTCATAGAGGTATAGTATATATATGTTTTTAAAAAGCAAGTACAACAAATGCTCTTAATATTTTTGTTTGCTTTAGTTTGGTTTTGCAAAGCGGGTTCTCCTTCATGGAAAGCACGTGTTGCGGTGGGAGCAACCATGACATCCCCTGTTGCTGGGCGGGTTAGTTTGGAAGGCCACGAATTTGATTGGTCACCCCCAATGTTGCTGGGGAAAATTGATGGTTGCAATTTTATTTGATTGATGGGGGTGCTATATAGGTCCCTGTGCTTCCTCTTTTCGCTGCGCACATCGGATTACCCTCCCGTTGTTGTTGTTTAGTCGTTTAGTCGTGTCCGACTCTTCATGACCCCACGGACCAGAGCACGCCAGGCACTCCTGTCTTCCACTGCCTCCCGCAGTTTGGTCAAACTCATGCTGGTAGCTTCGAGAACACTATTCAACCATCTCGTCCTCTGTCGTCCCCTTCTCCTTGTGCCCTCCATCTTTCCCAACATCAGGATCTTTTCCAGGGAGTCTTCTCTTCTCATGAGGTGGCCAAAGTATTGGAGTCTCAGCTTCAGGATCTGTCCTTCCAGTGAGCACTCAGGGCTGATTTCCTTTAGAATGGATACGTTTGATCTTCTTGCAGTCCATGGGACTCTCAAGAGTCTCCTCCAGCACCAGAATTCAAAAGCATCAATTCTTCGGCAATAAGCCTTCTTTATGGTCCAGCTCTCACTTCCATACATCACCACTGGGAAAACCATAGCTTGAACTATACGGACCTTTATTGGCAAGGTTATGTCTCTGCTTTTTAAGATGCTGTCTAGGTTTGTCATTGCTTTTCTCCCAAGAAGCAAGCGTCTTTTAATTTCGGGACTGCTGTCACCATCTGCAGTGATCATGGAGCCCAAGAAAGTAAAATCTCTCACTGCCTCCATTTCTTCCCCTTCTATTTGCCAGGAGGTGATAGGACCAGTGGCCATGATCTTAGGGTTTGTTTGCGTTTGACCTTGCTATGCCTGTCACGGGGTCGTCTACTTTGGAGCAGGGGCCTGGTAGGAATTTTACCATTTGGCTGATTGGCTGGGGCCATTTGGGTTTGCCTACTGCGTAGCAAATCGTCACAACTTGTAAGGTTGCAGTTAGGCATTGTTTAATTTTTTGGTTGGTTGGTTTGGTTGGTGGAGGGGTAAGGGTTGGCTGTGTCTGCCCCTCCAGTGCTGCTGCTGCTGCAAGGGTATTCCATTAAAGGAATCCAGGGGCTCGCCGTGCTTTTGACCAAACCCCTGTCAAGGGGCTAGGGCCACGCAAGAGCCCCAGGGAGCATTTGGGGAGAGGTGTGATCCTGGCACCCAGCTTTAGTCTCTCCCCAAAATTGCTTACCCTTACTGACTTCCGCATGGGTGTGATTGCCAGTTCTGTTCCTACCTCCAAGTGGGAACAGATAGTCGCTAACCAATGCCTAAGCAACCACTCACATACTGTAATTCAATAAAGTTGTGGCCAAAATTATGCCAAAAACCAAAACAAAAATGATGTGTGAACCGTGTTTTTATTCAGGGGTGTCTTGGGGTCTTTGACACGGAATTCAATCTTGAGCACATCCAACTGCAAGCCTTTGAAACTTACCCCTTATCGCACGTGAACTGAAATCTTTGGGGCCTATCCCAAAATCTGAAGCAGCAGCCTGGATTATATTCCTGCTGATCATTGTTCCACATATCTCTTGATATGGCTTGGCTTGAGTGCCAGTGCTCGCTTCATATCGTTTTGGAGAATGGCTAGATGCCATCTCTGGAACAATGTCTGTTTAAACAGGCAGCAAGATCTGAAGGCTTGGCGTGAGGAGCAATGTGTTTTCTATTTAACGATACTCATCCAGTTTCTTGCCAGAAATTCTACTTGATACTCAGAGCACAACACCAGTTTTGTAAGTGCCTTATTAATTAACTTACATTTTTGTTTAGGTTCCAACTTGGAATCCATCTGAGCTTTCTGCAAGAAAGATGGTTCCAGGTTTCATTTAAAAAAAGAGAAACAAAATCCTGAATCGGCACTATATGAAAGCTCTCAAAGCGCTCTGAGATGTCGCCTGTAATTCTCTGTGCATGTAATTCTGTGTGCATGCTCGCTAGTAAACTAAAACGACAGCTTGGGATCACCTGGTGAAATGGATTGACAATATTACCGGTAGAAAAAAAACGAAGTACTTCTTCAACAATGAATACTTAAATTAATTCTTGCAAGATGCAATAGTGCCTAGTCTATATGATTTTTAAAGAAAGGAATTGATTCCTTTTGAGGGATTAGGTTTATGAATGGCTATTCACTGTGGTAACAAAACTGAACTTCCTTGTCGAGAATAACTGTACATATGAATACCTGGTATGAAAACAGAGAATGGCTGTCTCTTTATGCCCTATTTGTGTGCTTGCCCCAAAAAGGCAATTCCAAGGGGGATTTATGTTTCCGGAAATGTCAGTATGATTACACTGACATTTAGACAAATCAACCCATTAAAGACTTAACCTCCAGTATTGTGTGAACTTTTTTATTTTTAAAAAGAATAACACTGAGAGAAATAATCAAGTGCTTGAAACAAGCTACCCTTTCAGGGAGTAAATAATCTTATTACATACAATCTGGCTTGTTGCATCACCATATTCTGCCAAGGAAACTACTGCAGCAGTACTCTATAATGCAATGGAAAAAATGGAACATATTTCCGGAACAGACACTCTGCACATTTAGAGACACTAATACCTTTCTGTGACTGATAAACTGGCATGATGAACATGCCATCAGGAAGTATCAAAAATGCACAAAATAGCCTTTTCTTGGTTTATTCCCACTTAGGTTTGCTAAGTCTCTTTCAAACAGGAAATCTTCCAAATGGCAAAATCTAAAATGCAGCTGCAGGGAAGCTGTAGTCCAGAGGTCAGCAAACTTTTTCAGCAGGAGACCAGTCCACTGTCCCTCAGACCTTGTGGGGGGGACTACTGTATATTTTGAATAAAACAATGAACAAATTCCTATGCCCCACAAATAACCCAGAGATGCATTTTAAATAAAAGGACACATTCTACTCATGCAATAGCATGCTGATTCCCAGACCGTCCACAGCCAGATTTAAATTATGTAGCCCTGTTGTTTTGCTAGATCCACAAGGTGAAACTGTCTATTGTAAGAACAAAAAAGGTTATTACTCTACCTACCCCAAATGGCACCTGTTAAGCTTGCAACATGTCATTATGCTGAGAATTAGGTTTTATCTGTTTTGATTTGTGAGAAACCGAGTCAGAACATATAGGAGGATGGACAATGCCACAGTTCTTGGCAGCAATGCAACCTCTTTTATACCACAGAGTTCTGCCTTTATTTATTATGAAGCCATAGATCTAGATAGACATATGATGGGCAACACTGAAGAAAGGTTGGTTTCCAATGCGCTTTGACTCCTTACAATTCAGGGCCACAGACGGGCAAGAGGAGAATGAATTATCTGCTACTCGGAACCAACAATAACCTGAGTTGCTAAATGAAAGTAAATGCCGCAGACCAAGCTATTTTTGATTTGGTGTGCCTTTCCCCCAGTGGACTGAAGGTGATGTTGCTGTTTTTAAATCACATATGTGTAGAATAGATGGCATGTAATGCCTTAAGAGAGAATATTATGAAAATGATTTATAGGTGGTACATGACCCCAGTCAAGCTTGCAAAAATTTATCATTTGCCCGATAATAAACGCTGGAAATGTAAAGAAAATGAAGGAACATTCTTTCACCTTTGGTGGACGTGTCCAAGGATTAAGGCTTTCTGGGAAATGATCTCTAACGAATTGAAAAAGGTACTTAAGTACACTTTCCCTAAGAAACCAGAGGCCTTTTTGCTGGGCATAGTTGGCCAATTGGTGTCAAAGAAGGAAAGTACTGGAAGACGCAAGATCTACCCACTGTGGAAGAATGGCAGAAGAAGGTGATAGACTATATTGGACTGGCAGAGATGATGAGCAGAATCCGGGACCAGAGAAGAGCTACGGCGGAAGAGGACTGGGAAAAATTTAAAGAATATCTAAAGAAATACTGTAAAATTAATGAATGTTAGAAAGACGCTGGATCATAAATTAAGGGGTTAATTGTGGCAAGGGATAATTTAAAGAAATTAAATAAATACTAAAATTAAGTTATAAGTAAGGGAAGAATTTGCTGATAACTTAATCAGAAATTAGAATACAGAAAGGGGAGGTATGAGGAAGTCGAGAAAGTAAGTTATAAGAAAGAAAAATTCAAATTTATACGTGTTTTATGTTTGTATTTTTCTACTATAATGTCTTTTTCCTTTTTCCTTTCTGTTGATTATTGTGTTGTGTGGAAATGTTATAAATTGGTGAAAACTTGAATAAAAATTTATTTTTTTTAAAAAAAAAAGAATAGGATAGAACAGGACTAGAAAGGAATGGAATATATTTCTACTCTATGCTGCTGAGGATCATAACAACAACAACAATATTTATTACAGCCATAGGCCCATACAGGTAAAAACAACACATAAATAACAGCTTGTGCACATGGGGGAAAAAAAAAAACAGTCGCTAAAACACCACAGTAACAATAAAATACTATAAAATGGAATGGCATACTACGCCTTAGTTAGTTTGTAGTGCTCCTTGGCGTCGCTTTTGGGTAAGGACAGCGACCAGGAACCTAGCCACATTCAGGGTCGTATGGGTATCCTTATCCTGCAAAATTTGAGCAAGGTGGAATTTTGGTGGGGTACCCTCTAGTTTCTGTATGATTGATCCCAACAGATTTACCCGTGGCACATTGAACAGGGGGCAAGTGAACATGATGTGCTGGAGCGACTCCGGCATCTCCTTATCACATTCACACGTGGCGGGGGCTTGGCCCTTTGAGAATCTATGTCTCAGGACGTAGGAAGGGAAAACGTTGAACCTCGCTTTGGTGAAGGCTAGTCTATGGGCAACAGTCGAGAGGGAGGAGAGGTATGATGGAACGCAGTAAGTTAAAGTGATACCAATGTTCTGGGGCGAACAAACACCTCCCCCCAGCATATAATTTCGCTGTAGATCGATGTCATCCAGTCTTTGGCGGATCAGTCTTTGAGCAGTAATTTGGTCTAGTTTTAGGGAATCTGAAGGAGAGATTCCATAGCTCAGGAGTTTGGCATGAATTCTACTAGTCCAAAGGCTAGCGAATTCATCTCGCCATAAGCACTGGACAAGGTAGTGGTTTGGTAATCTATGCCACAATGATAACCAATAATTGAAGACTTGCTTCCACAGGCAAGTTTCTAAGGATGCGATCTTCAGTTCTAGTCGCATGGCTGCGTTGCTTACGCACAGGGGGAGCATTAGGAGCCGCCGCAGGAATTGATTTTGCAGTGTCTCAAGAGGAGCAAGATCTGTCATCACGGCCCAAAGCGGGGCAGCATAAGCTAGCACGGCGACCACTTTTGCCTTGAACACCTTTAGGGCCGAGGGAACATGCAAAGCTCCATCCGAAAAAAAGAATCGGAGGAGCGCATATGACAAAGTTTTGGCCTTGTTAAGTAGGTGTTGAATTTGAGCTTTCCACCCCAAGTTGTGTTGAAAAATAACTCCTAGGTATTGAAATTTTAGGACTTGCTCTATTTTTGCTCCACCAAGCTTCCATTCGTATAATCTCCGGCTTCTGGAGAAAATCAGAATCTTGGATTTAGCATGGTTGATGGTTAATTGGTTGAGTTGACAATACGTGGCAAAGATCTTCAAAGCTCTGGTTAGTCCAACACGTGTATAGGATAGAATTACCGCGTCGTCCGCATATAAAAGGAGTGGGCAGCGATAGTCCGCAAGTCTAGGCGCGTGTGTACTTGGAGATGAGTTAACTAGGGGTGCTCGCATGTCGCTGATGAATAGGTTGAATAGACAGGGAGCCAATATGCATCCTTGGCGCACTCCCTTGTTTATTGGTATCGAATTTGTGAGATCGCCCGCAGGGGTAAGTCTCACTCTAGCAAGGGTGCCTTCATGGAGCTGACTTATAAGCCATAGGAGTCTTCTATCGATGCCCTGTTTCGCAAGTTTCTCCCATAGAATATTTCTAGGAACGCTGTCAAAGGCTGCCTTTAGGTCTAAGAAGGCAGCACAGAGGTAGCCCCGGGGGGGAGAGGAGTACTTTCGTGCCAGATGGTAAAGAACTATCGCATGATCGGTTGTAGAGCGTTTAATTCTGAACCCTGCTTGTTCGTGGCCAATCTGATTAGTCTCATCTACCCATCGCAATAGTTTAGTCAGCAAAAAGCTGGCATAAATTTTCCCTATGATCGAAAGGAGGCTGATGTTACGGTAGTTTTCCGGCTCCATTGGAGAACCTTTTTTGTGAATTGGTACTATAATGGCCTCCTTCCATATTTTGGGGATGAGGCCAGAAGCGTTGATTGCATCAAAGGTTTTGGCCAAGATGCCAGCCCACCATTTTGGGTGTAGTTTAATGGCTTCAGCAGGGATCAGATCGGGCCCTGGGGCTTTACCCGGTTTCAGCTGCGCTATTAGCTTGGCTATTTCGTCCGGATCGGTGGGAGGCCAAATAGGTAGGTGGGTAAACAGTTGCGTCAGGTGGTCGGAGGGAGCATCTGCCTGTGAGAAGCATTTCTTCAGGAACAATTCCCATGTCGGTGCAGGGATGACTGCCCTGGGATGACTAGAAAGGAACTGGGGGAAACTCTAATCAAAAATGACATCTTCAAGATTACAAGACAGCGTATAGTGAAGTCATCCAGGTTTATAAAGCTATTAGCTTATCTTCTACAACATTTACAATGAAATCCCATAGATGATTACCCAGAAGTAAGTCTTATTGGGGTTTACTCCCAGGTAAGTGGGCATAGCAGTGCAGTCGTACTTTGGTGCTTTGGAATAGAGTAAGATTTTGCCTGAAATGCTTTGGAGGCTGTCCAACTTGGCTCAGAGTCTAAATCCAGATTCAGAAAAATAAAGCTTCATGCTTATCCCAGTCACTTTGGGAAAATAAAAACTGCCATATTTTTCTCCCATCTGACAGAAATGCATGAAATTTGCAGGCATATTAACCCCTCCTAAGTGAATAGTACATGCCAAATTACAGACAAACAGGTCCAGGGGCTTTTGTGCCAGATTGGTGGGAGTGCATGATTTTATTTATTATTTATTATTTACTTATTTATACCCTGCCAATTTCCCTGACGCAGGTGGCGCTGTGGGTTAAACCACAGAGCCTAGGGCTTGCTGAACAGAATCCCCATGGGGAACCATGGTTCAAATCCCCATGACGGGGTGAGCTCCTGTTGCTTGGTCCCTGCTCCTGCCAACCTAGCAGTTCAAGAGCACAAAGTGCAAGTAGATAAATAGGTACCGCTCTGGCGGGAAGGTAAACGGCATTTCCGTGCACTGCTCTGGTTCGCCAGAAGTGGCTTAGTCATGCTGGCCACATGGCCCGGAAGCAGTACACCGGCTCCCTCGGCCAGTCAAGCAAGATAAGAGCTGTTAAGTTGTGGGTTGACATAGCAGCCGGCACAGCGATTTCTTCAAGTAGCTCTTTATTTTGTAAGCTGGAATAGAACTGACTGCAAACAGCTCAGCCGGCCTGCTTTTATAGGCAGCCGGCTGTCAACATTGTAACAACAACAGCCCAGGGTTCCCGCCTAAAATAACTGACGCGGACCTGAGTGAAAACTATCTACAGACTTGAGTGAAAACTATATACAGTATCCCCCTGTTGGCCCAGGGTGAAACTACACTACATAACAAGAGCCACAACCCCAGAGCTGTCCGCGACTAGACTTAACGGTCAGGGGTCCCTTTAACTTTACCTTAATTTCCCTGGCAAGGACTCAATGCAGCTTACAGATAAAATAAGAGCAGCTAAAAACATAGAGGGGGGGGTCATTAAAAATGGATTTGCTCCCCCTCCATCAATTTTGCAAGCGGCAGTTTTATTATGAAAATGGCACATATCACATAGGTGCAGCCAGAAAAATAACCTGCAAAATATCAGAAGGCTGTAGGACTAGAGGCTTGGGAGTTATGATGAATGGAGGAAAAAAGCAGCTTTGGGCTTGTGTTCTTCTCAACTTGCACTAAAAGCCAAATTATATGCAATGTTCATTTGACAGAAGAGAATGTGTGGGCCCATGGCATCAATGTTTGGCATTTTCTTCCTTTCCAGCGGAACTAGAAAAGAGAACTGAACAGACAAGGTGGAGACGACGAGGTGACTTCAACAAGAACTTTCCTTAATCATTCCCTCTGATTAAACCTAGAGCTGTCAGTTGCAAAAGTTGTCTACATACATGAGTGGAAGCAGTGGGGGTACCCATGGAATATGGCACAGAGATTTTCCCTAGACAGCCTGCAGTTCTGTAGGTGCCATAGTGTCTATTCACATGAGTTGCTATTTGAGGAAGTCATTGCTAAAGATCACAGCAAAAAAAAAAAAAAAAAGGTTTTGGAGAAAATGCTATGAATTGCAGCCACTCTGCAAAAGAAGAAAAAGAGAGGGAGGAAAGAATCAAGTTCTGTTTACAATTCTCCCTCTCCCCTGTGTGTGTGTGTGTGTGTGTGGCAAAAAATTGAACGCTGCAAACATTTAGTGCTGTCCTGGTGTCAGGGAATACTGTTGCATGGTTAGATTATTTGCTTGGAAATATCTCAAAGCCCTCAAATGTCAATGTTAATCCGAATATTTGTCACACACAAAAATTTGAAAAATACCTGAAGCCCATTTCACCATTACACTTTCATAAGTAAATTATTTCAAAAGAACCGTCCAGCACAAGTCATATCTTTCAAGTCTAGCCCATTAAAAAAACTCCTCCCTTTCCATAATGTGACCCCCCCCCCACTGCACAGATCAAATGGGGGAAGCACAACCCAGTATTTGTGGTGAAGTAGTAATTTAGAGTTCAATTTGCACAGGTGTGACTCTGCTTTGTGTATCTTTATGCCGGTGTTATCCACTGAGTTTAGCATGCTGTTCTGAACACTTGCATGCTGAGAAGCATTAACAAACAGTTGTGAACATAAAAAACCTGCCACTTTAACTGACAAATTAACACAATGATAAGAGTTGGCATTTCACAACTTCCCATGACACACAGTGGGACACCTAAGCTGGGTCTAATCTGATTTTCCATCTTGCCTCAATTTCTGCAGGAAAACTCACAGCCCCATCTATAGCCTACATACTCCATGAAGTCAGCTCACACTAGACAACAAAATCTTAGGATTCAACATGTTTCAAGGAATAAATATGAAATTGCTGTGATGTGAGGCTTAATAACAGATGTGACCCACACATCCTTTCCCTAAAAAGCTGTAGCCTCCAAATTCGCTTTCCTATTATTGGTTGGCAACTAAAGGCAGCTTCATAAAGGGGCCCCTGACCATTAGGTCCAGTTATGACCGACTCTGGGGTTGCAGTGCTCATCTCGCTTTATTGGCCAAGGGAGCCGGCGTACAGCTTCCGGGTCATGTGGCCAGCATGACTAAGCCGCTTCTGGCGAACCAGAGCAGCGCACGGAAACGCCGTTTACCTTCTCGCCAGAGCGGTACCTATTTATCTACTTGCCCTTTGACGTGCTTTCAAACTGCTAGGTTGGCAGGAGCAGGGACCAAGCAACGGGAACTCACCCTGTCACGGGGATTTGAACCGCTGACCTTCTTATCAGCAAGTCCTAGGCTCTGTGGTTTAACCTGCAGCACCACCCGCATCCCTTAAAGGCAGCTTCATACACTATAACAAAAGAAGGGTATAGTTTTGGGTGTTGTCAAGATGCTGTCAGCGGCTCCCGGTTGGTTGCCCAGGAAAGTATAAAGACAAGGAAAAGTTTCTTACAGTCCTTTTTTATTTCAATATTTACAGAGAGAGGTTATAGAACCCAGCCTCTTGGATAATGGCATTGTCCCAAATGAATCTCCACCCCCCCCATCCCATTCCCTCACTCCTCATTCTCATCATTTCCTCTATGGGTCCTGCTATGTGCCCTCTGTCTTTGAGCTCTTTGTTCTCCTACTTTTAAGGCTCGCCGGGTTCTGGGAGATGGAGGGTCTGGGATGCTTTCTAATGACAATGTGTCAGCCGGGTGTTGCTCTGGCTCTCCCATGATCTTCTAACTTTTCCCCTCATCTGCCTCTGAGCTGCGACCTCCTGCAAACCCCTGTTGTAAATCTATACTGCCTTTCTCTTCTTCTTCCCTGGAAGGGTCAGGGTGGGGAGGCGGTCTCCACCATTCCTCCTCTGCCCAGTCCCTGACAGGTGTAGAATTCAGAGTATAGTTCATCCTGCAATGAGCCAAAGCTGAGTGGTATAGCTACCCCAGGTAGGAGGACCAGGAGAGGCTCCTGTCTGAAACTCTAAGTGGACAAACACCCCAACTTGGTATAAGGCAGTTTCCTATGTCAATTCTCAGCTGACATTGTGTTCAAAAAATAATAATCCTTAATTTCTGGTCCTTATAGCTGTGAAAATATGCTCAAGAAGGAGTTAACCAGCATGGCTATGCTGGTTGAAATCTCAAAAGCCAGAAAGGTGGCTAAGTAAGATTATGACTAGCTACCGTGGAGCTTTTGTTCCCTGGATAGCTTTACACTCTGCTTGATAAGGAAAACCAGAATGAATTATGCAAAGTAAGGCAAATGATTCAACGTGCTCGATTTACATAGAACGTGTGGGCTGCAGGATTTTGTCTACTGGTACCGTCATATGGGCTGAGTACAGTCTGAAGGATTCTGCGGTTTCCCTCAGGTGTTACTAGGTGACAGCACCATGAACTGGTGAGGTTAGAAGAAAAGACGACACAAGGGTTGTTGAAAATCTTGAAATGGGAAGTGCCAAAATGCTTTCCAAAATCCATGAAGTTCCAGCTTGGCCATGTGTGTAACAAAAGTCACTCACCATGAAAAAAAAACGGTTAATTAACCAAAAATAGAGTCAATCCTAGGGAATAATCACACGTAATCTGAAGCCAGGAAAGATGGTGGGCAACAGTCTCCCTGGCCCTCACTAAGTGGGGCCTCAGCTCATTATATTCTCAGTTTCACAACATGGGTTCATAACAGTAAAGTCAAAGGCATCAGAGAGCCCTCCATTCACAGAAGCCAATTGTTAAATACTATAACCCACTGCAAACTCCTGAAATTTCTATGAGAGTCCCTGGAGGGCAGACCCATTTAAGAAAACAAACATCAAGATGGAGTGTGACACAAATCTGTTTGCTCTCACATTCCATCGGGTAGAGTTTGGCTGCCACTGAAGCAATTAGAGAAAACTATGATTTAATGAATAACTTAAAATTCTAGCCAAACACAGCTGTCTTGTAACAAGTGTCCACTTTAGCAGTTATCACCATAACTGAAATGCACAAAATCATCCAGCTCTTTCCACTCACACAGCGGCAGCCCAGGCAACTACTTACCAAAAAAGCTCAGTTACTCGCTGTTCCAGTGTGAGAAACCATGAAAAACGTCTAGGGCATTTTAACAAATGATACTAGGCCAAATGTAAATCATTTGCTGGCAAATTCACTCAGAAATCGGGTCCTCCCCGGTAAGACCTGGAAACCGACACCCTGTGTTGTGGGTGGGTACAACTGGTAAGCCACAACGCACAATTGGTAGGTCCTTCATAGCTGGGTGTAATCTGGCCAATGGGACGCAGTCCAAACAGGCCCTATTTATGCCCATGCACGTGACCCAGAGCTTCCTCTTTCGGCGCATGCATTCGGAACACCCGCCCACGTCTCCCTACTTTTAGGGCTTCGCACTTGACCTTGCTATGCCATCGTGTGTCATATGTCGTTGGGACAGGGGCACGGCGGGAATTTTCCCCACTTGGCTGATTTGCTGTTGCCATTTGGGTTTCGCCTGCCGCGTAGCAAATCGTCACAACTTGTAAGGTTGCGGATAGGCTCTGGTTCAGGTGATAGGGATGGGAGAGCGCTCTCGCCATCCCTATGTGGAGGGTATTCTGTTAAAGGAATCCAGGGACTCGATGGTTTGGTCAACCCCTGTGAGGGGGTTGTGCCCGTGCCTGAGTCCAGGGGGACATTTGGGTGATGGAGTTAGCCCGTTCCCGGCTTTCCGCTTATCCAGGTGTTCACCCTTGGCTGACCTATGCTGGTGCCCTGGGTCAGCGCTACCTGCATGGCAGGGAGCTAGTTAAACCAGAGCCTATGCAACCAGTCACTTTCTGTAATCAATAAAGTTGTGGACTAAATTCTGCCAAAAACCAAACCAAAATTTGAGTCAAAGGTGAATTTGTTTAGGGAGGAGGTTTCTGGTCTGAACACGCAAAAGACATTTTTGCTACCAAATACTTACATAATTAAGATGTAGGATCACAAGAGTTCAGATTTTAGCAGGATATTTTTAAAATAGTAATTCTTTACATTATGTCTCAGGCTCTACTGGAACTTCACCCCAGGTCCATAAACATCACATGAAATTATAAATGTCAGTTCACCACAGCAGCAGTCTCCTACTGCCTCAAGGTGTGCCTAGATATGTTAAAATCAGCAGGAAAGCTCAACTCACGTGAGATTTCTTTACATTTGATGAAATGTGTTTGGCCATTCCGCTTTGGTAAGGCTTTCCTTTTTACATTTTTTTTTTTAAAAACCCCCACCTCTGAAGGATGTTAAGTATTAGGAGACAGGAACCCAAACAACAGAACTGCAAAGCATTGCCATTGTTCTTTGAATCAAGATCCACTAATGTACATTAGTTTAATCAAAGGATCAAAGCAGGGTCTCCACAAATCCACTCCCTATACTTGCCTTGATGATGATGAGAGAATCATAGAATCACAGAATCGTAGACTTGGAAGGGACCCAGAGGTCATCTAGTCCATGGGTAGGCAAACTAAGGCCTAGGCCCCAGACCCCATCATGGGGATTCGAACCGCCGACCTTCCGATCGGCAAGCCCAAGGCTCAGTGGTTTCTACCACAGCGCCACCTGCATCCCACAGCTCTGGTTGCCCCACTTCAAAAAAAAAAAAAGATATTGTAGAGCTGGAATAGATTCAGAGAAGAGCAACGGAAATGATTGAGGAGATGGAGCAACTCACTTTTCATAGACATTTTGGGGCTTTCAAATGCAGAGAACACATATAATGGAGGATGCTAGATGTGAATTTAATTATGCACTGCATGGAGCAACTTCATGTACAGAATTGAATGCTAGGCTACAATGGATTCTATCTAGGAGTAAGAATTCTACCTCAAGTGCAGGAAAGAAAGTTAAACTTAGGTAACAACAAATCATGTTTTTGCAACCACAGTGTGGGGCATCATTTATACTTATCTTGTGGTTTTGGAAGTTTACATCTGTAAGGAAAAGAGGTCAGTTTTGTGCTCATTTCTTGCTTTGATAGTCTACAGATGAATAATACAAAGTGGCGCATTTTTAAGATAATAGTCATAATACCTACTATTATAATACCTATGGACTAGAAGTCTGCCAGGGATGCAGGTGGCGCTGTGGTCTAAACCACAGAGCCTAGGACTTAGTCATGCTGGCCACATGACCCAGGAAAACTGTCTGCGGACAAACATCGGCTCCCTTGGCTAGTAAAGTAAGATGAGCGCCGCAACCCCAGAGTCGTTCGCGACTGGACTTAACTGTCAGGGGTCCTTCACCTTTACCTTTAGAAGTCTGCCAAATAGTAAATAAATAGGAGCAACCTTCCTTTGGTGTTGTTTGGTCCAGCACAAGAATCATGCTAGAAGATTTTCAAAGAAGGAATTTACCATGATTTTAAAACCCCACTTTTTTACTGAAATAAAATAAGATTACAATTTCCATTTCATGACACATTACAAATAATATGACTGTGTGGGAGCCGCTCGATGCTACTTGATAATCTACAAATTGATTCTCCTCTAAAAGAAACATGTCCCACATTCGGTGAAAACAATTTAAAAGTATTTTTCCTTTGCTAAGCTTACAAAATAAGTTTTGTTAATTCATCCGTTAACCATAGTACTGGCAACCATTAAGCCCTTTCTGAAATTTGATATGTCTTCTTTTCTAGCACCTTGCTTCTTTTCTAGGTGAAATATTAATATCAAAGCCATATCATTTCCCTCCACTCCAGATATCCTGATAGTACAGCCAGAGACCTTCAGGTATAAGGCGGTATATAAATAAAATAAAATAAATCAATTTAGGAAAATATAGCCTATTGTATCTGTGACCATTTTTGTATGTTCCCTTCCCCAACAGTGAATTTTATAGCAAGATCTCCAACAATGGCAATAACCAATATCTCTTATAGCACTTTTATCACCATATTATGCTCATCATAGTATCTGTTTCATGGCAAGATACCATCTAACCAGCACTTGTAGACATATGATTTCATATGAACTGCTACTGCAGCTTGAAGGTTGCGTTTCCACTGAGATACTGTTATTTGATTACCAGTATTATGAACCCATTGCTTTTTACACTTGACTAGCAAGTCATTAAAGGTAAAGGTAAAGGGAGCCCTGACCATTAGGTCCAGTTATGGCTGACTCTGGGGTTGCGGTGCTCGTCTCGTTTTATTGGCCAAGGGAACTGGCGTACAGCTTCTGGGTCATGTGGCCAGCATGACTAAGCCGCTTCTGGCAAACCAGAGCAGTGCACTGAAAAGCTGTTTACCTTCCCGACGAAGCGGTACCTATTTATCTACTTGCACTTTGACGTGCTTTCAAACTGCTAGGTTGGCAGGAGCAGGGACCAAGCAACAGGAGCTCAGCCCATCGCGGGGATTTGAACTGCCAACCTTCTGATCGGCAACTCCTAGGCTCTGTGGTTTAACTCACAGCGCCACCCGCATCCCTAGCAAATCATTAGGAATCCTTTTTTCTCCCTATCCGCCCAGTAGTTTGGTAATCTTTACAAAGTGTCAAATGGTGTCAAATATCAAATACATTCTGCTTGTTTACTAAATCCCTTTACAGAATGCATGATTAGCAGTAATTGATAAAACGGTGTTTTGAAACTTTCTTACTGCGTTATCTAAATGCCGGGTCGTCTTCTCAAGGTTGCAAAAGATGGATAAAGAGATAAAGAAGCGCAAGTGCAGGCATAGGCAAACTCCGGCCCTCCAGATGTTTGGGACTACAATTCCCATCATCCCTGACCACTGGTCCTGTTAGCTAGGGATGATGGGAATTGTAGTCCCAAACATCTGGAGGGCCAGAGTTTGCTTATGCCTGCGCAAGTGAAAAAGCTCAATACCCTCAACCCTTTCTCTGCAACCAGCCATCTCCAGAACATCTCCATAGCTGTCACCTTTTCCCTTTTCTTGCGAGGAATCCTATTCTGAATAAGGGAATTTCCCTTTTAAAAAAGGGAAAAGTTGGCAGCTATGCATCTGGCCCCCTTGCTGAAACTATCCGAGTAGCAGCAGCAAAGTTGAGGTGTGTCGCCTTTAGTTTACCAGGGTTTCTTGCTCCTAGGAAAAAGCCCAGGAGCCACAGGAAATGGCAATCCTTGGGAATCTTGGTGCTCAAAATCCTTTTCCAAGCCACTGCTCTTGGCATCTGTCTGTCTCAAGCGACAACGGAGTGTGCCTCCAAGGATTAAGTCAAATTTCTGCGCTAGCAGAACCAAAGCGGCCTCCCAGGGTGCAAGCCTGGGCAGTGTGTGTGGAAGGGCTGCCCGGATGGCAACCTCATTGATGTGGTCCAAAGGAAAGCAGAGCAATATGTTTGGCAGAAGCTAAATCCAGTCACTGAAAGATGGATGGTGTGAACTGGAGATGTGCTGGGTCTTGCACAGGGGTAGGTTGGAGCCAGTGTGGTGTAGTGGTTAAGAGCGGTAGTCGTCTAATCTGGGGAACCGGGTTCGCGTCTCCGCTCCTCCACATGCAGCTGCTGGGTGACCTTGGGCCAGTCACACTTCTCTGAAGCCTCTCATCCCCACTCACCTCACAGAGTGTTTGTTGGGGGGGAGGAATGGAAAGGAGAATGTTAGCCGCTTTGAGACTCCTGAAGGGGAGTGAAAGGCGGGATATCAAATCCAAACTCTTCTTCTTCTTCTTCTTAGGTAACCTAAGGCCCAGGGGCCGGATGCGGCCCAATCACCTTCTGAATCTGGTCCATGGACGGTCCAAGAATCAGCGTGTTTTTACATGAGTGGAATGTGTCCTTTTATTTAAAATGCATCTCTGGTTTATTTGTGGGGCCTGCCTGGTGTATTTACATGAGTAGAATGTGTCTTTTTATTTAAAATGCATCTCTGGGTTATTTGTGGGGCCTGCCTGGTGTATTTACATGAGTAGAATGTGTCTTTTTATTTAAAATGCATCTCTGCGTTATTTGTGGGGCACAGGAATTCGTTCTTTTTTTTCTCTCTTCAAAATATAGTCCGGCCCACCACGTTGGTCTGAGGGATGGTGGACTGGCCAATGGCTGGAAAAGGTTGCTGAGCCCTGGGCGCAGCTTCTGCTCTTAGCCCTGCCGTATCCCAGTTGCTCATGCGATGTTGCTGAACTGCTTGCATTCCGAATTCTGACAACTTGAAATTCTCATTGGCATTGTAGTTGTTTGATTGCACCTCGCTAGGCCAGTGGTTCTCAAAGGCCATGGCCAGAGTGGATGGCAAGTATGGTGGGAAGATTCAAGGACAATCAATGAAGCATTTAAACATTTAAATGTAGTACAGTATAGTATCAAATTATTATTATTATTTTATCTGCAGAACACAGGTAGATAAGATAACATTTCAAAATGAGAGCAGGAGCATCAAGTGAGACTGAGGACAATCCTAGCTGTGATCCAAAATCCCCATTCAAACAGATTGCAGGAATAGACTCATTTATAATTATATTTTAGGAATGATTCATGTTCTTATGTAAGCTGGATTGTTTTATACTGGCTGTCCCATGATCATATTATAAAGTAGGGTGTTTTATGTTCTAAATCAAGCACTGCTAGGAGTTGATTCATTTTGATTTCCAATGCATTTGTTATTCAAAAAAATTAAAAAATCGCGTGGTGCAAGCAAATTTTTATTCTGAAAGGGTGGCCCAGAGAAATAAGTTTGAGAACCACTGCCCTGGGTATTATAATCAAAATTAACACAGCTACAGACCAGTCTGTAGGGCAGGCCACACATTTTTTCTTTTTAGCTTCAGTACATTGTCTGCTTTGTATTTGCAGCTGACTAAAACTTGGGTGCATGCATTATCAAATCATCTTTTTAATTCCTCTTGTTTTGTTACAAGCTATTACATAAACAGGAACAGCTGGTATTGATTTATAAACACCAGAGTCTACTTGAGATTTTAGATATTATTTTCCCAACACCCTGGCCTAATTATTTGCAGGCAGTTACTCAGCATGCTGGACGGCAGTTTGCCTGGTGTTTGAGGGGAAAATGCATCTCCTCGGTAGAACAATATTTCTTTAACACCTTCTGCCACACTCTGCAGAAGTGTGGTGTGAACTTTTTAAAACACTTGCTGTCTTTAAGGCAAAGCACATATTTGGCTCAGGAAGGCAATTAATGACAGGCCCAAAATTTCAAGCACAAACTTGGATCAAATACTGGCTCCACATTTTCACAATCTGTAAAACGTACCAACAAGTTTATTGACTATAATTTACATTTTTTTAAAAAACAGCAAAAAAACAAACAGAATCTTAGAATTGTAGGGTTTGAAGGAACCTTGAGGGTTTCTAGCCCAACCCCCACTATGCAGGATTCTCAACTAATGCACACATGATAGATGGCCATCCAACCTCTGCTTAAAAATCTCCAAGGACGTCCACAACTTCCTGAGGGAGTCTGTTTGACTATCTAACACTGTCAGAAAGTTCTTTCCGATGTTCAGTCAGAATCTCCTTTCTTATACCTTGAAGCCATTGATTCAGGTCCTTTAGCTATTTGAAGATGGCTATCTCAGTATCCTCTTTCCCAGGCTAAACCTACCCAACTCCCTCAACCATTCCTCCTTAGGCTTGGTTTGCAGACCCTTGAACATCTTGGCTGCCCTCCTCTGGACACATTCCAGTTTGCCAATGTCCTTCTCAAACTGTGATGTCCAGAACTACACACAGTATTCCTGTATGGTCTGACCAAGGCAAAATAGTCCAAGGTACTATTACTTCCCTTGACTTGGACACTAGATTTCTGTTGATGCAGAATAGAATAGCATCCCCTTTCGGGTCATGTGGCCAGCATGACTAAACTGCTTCTGGTGCAATGGGACACAGTAACAGAAGCCAGAGCGCAAAGAAACGCTGTTTACCTTCCTACCACAGCAGTACCTATTTATCTACTTGCACTGGTATGCTTTTGAACTGCTAGGTTGGCAGAAGCTGGGACAGAGCAATGGGAACTCATCCCGTAACATGGATTTGAACAGCCAACCTTTGGATCAGCAAGCCCAAGAGGCTCAATGGTTTAGACCACAGTGCCACAGCGTTTAGACCACAGTGCCACCGTTATATATATATATAATCTCATAAAAGGTATTAAGGTAGGAGAAGAAATGGAGGCAGTGAGAGATTTTACTTTCTTGGGCTCCGTGATCACTGCAGATGGTGACAGCAGCCACAAAATTAAAAGACACCTGCTTCTTGGGAGAAAAGCAATGACAAACCTAGACAGCATCTTAAAAAGCAAAGACATCACCTTGCCGACAAAGGTCCGTATAGTTAAAGCTATGGTTTTCCCAGTAGTGATGTATGGAAGTGAGAGCTGGACCATAAAGAAAGCTAATTGCTGAAGAATTGATGCTTTTGAATTATGGTGCTGGAGGAGACTCTTGAGAGACCCATGGACTGCAAGAAGATCAAACCTATCCATTATTAAGGAAATCAGCCCTGAGTGCTCACTGGAAGGACAGATCCTGAAGCTGAGGCTCCAATACTTGGGCCACCTCATGAGAAGAGAAGAGTCCCTGGAAAAGACCCTGGTGTTGGGAAAGATGGAGGGCACAAGGAGAAGGGGACGACAGAGGACGAGATGGTTGGACAGTGTTCTCGAAGCTACCAACATGAGTTTGACCAAACTGTGGGAGGCAGTGGAAGACAGGAATGCCTGGCGTGCTCTGGTCCATGGGGTTATGAAGATTCGGACACGACTAAACGACTAAACAACAACAACAACAAACAGTTGTGTTATCTGCAAGGCGGATACAGTATTCTCTCACCAGTATCAAGTCAGAGAATAAAGATTTAGAAATTTTATTATGGAATAAACATTCATGGAAGCTCTAATCTTTCACAGCATTTGTCATGATAAGAGTTGTTGGTCTTTGAAGGGTGCCACAAGACTCTGGTGTCTTCTCTAGTGTGTTCATGGCAGAGATAATGTTTGAACTATAGACCTCTTGGTTCAAAGGTTAGTTTCTTAACACAAATGCTACAGTATCTCTGGAAATCTAGGAAGAAAATATTCTACATAAGTAAATAACCACTCAGAGGAAAGTAACAGTTCAGAACACAATTTTCTCATAGCTGCCTTTTCTTCCATACCTTCGTTATTTCAGAGATTTCATCTTCATCTCTTATTTTGATACCACTTTTTCAGCCAAGTGCCTCCAGATTCAAGGGCAGGACCTGAACACACGAGGCTTACTTTTAAGTAAGCATGCATATGATGGTGCAATTAGTGGTTTAATGGCTGAGCTGCATTTTGAACCCAAGACTCCCTAGAGTTTAATGGGAGGATGCACTTCATAAGCTGTTGGAATCCAACTTCCATCAGACTCCCAGCCATCATAGGATGATAGGGTTTGTAGATCAACTACATCTGAAGGGCATTACTTTGGCAAACCCTGCTCTGACACTTTGTAGGGGGTTGGAGAAAGAAAAAGCTACGTATTTTCAAGGAAAATAAAATGTACAAAAAGCCACATGTTCACTATTTCAATGCATGCACCATGCAGATTTTGGTAACGGGGGCAATTAAGTAGCAGTTGAATTCCATGGTACTTTAACAATATATTTTATTTTTTTTATTTTGTAACATGTTATTAAAATGAAAAAGTGCTTCCCATCAGAGCTGAAAAGCAAAGCTTAATGAGTCCATCCACCTTGCTAATAGCTTCAAGCAAATAATAACCAGTGCCTGGGCATGTTAGATTGTTTCCAAAAGCACAGGATCATAGTTGTTTGAAGTGCATTTTAATGGCAGAAGTTGGCTGCTTGAAGCCTACAACAGCAAGGAATTTCAAAGTCAAGTTTGTCCTTCTCCTACCCATTGTGCAAAGGTAAATGGAAATTACAGGTTAGGCAAGATCACCTACTGCTCTAAGGACTCCTGAGATGAAGTGTATAATTGCAAGAAGAGGAATTAAAGACAGAATTACAAACTTGATCTTTTGAATTTTCTGGCTTTGCAGTTTTAACTAAAGCTTTAATGGGACTTCAATGCTGGTTTCCCTTTCTTTCCTTCTTTTTAAAAACATTAATTGTCTTTTAAAAGCTGGGGATAAAGTTCTGTTCTAGCTGTTCTATCATGTTGTCAGCTTGCAAAATAGCAAAATAGCTACTTGTTGAAAGGTCTCATTTCTGTTGAGCAGTATTCTTGCTGCCAAGAAAAAGGGATTAGCATGTGTGTTTACTTTCTCTATATAGATAAATAACCAATCTTTACCGCAAAAGAACTTGGATTGCATGGTGCCATGTGGACTTTTGTGAGAAACTGCAAAAACTTAGCACGTGCAATGCTACCAAAGGCAATTGCATGTCTACTGGTTTTTCATTTAAACTAATATCTGAATTGGTGCATGCCTACTTTGCCACAGTTTTCAATTCAGCTGTCATTTTCTCTCTCTCTCTCTCTCTTACAGGTTACTGATGTGCACCACTGCCTGTGTGCGCTGATTATATGCTATGCAAAAAGGAACCCTGATGTGATCGCATACTCTCAGCAGGGTACTTTTTTTTCTGCCTTGATTCAATCAAAGCATAAATGTGCAGGCACATAAGTAACATAAGTATGTGAGCTGTACACCGTAGCAAACTATGCCTCTACAATGGTCTGAACCGAGACAACAAATTGGAAAGAAAAGAACAACAGATTGCTGACATACCAGTGCCACCTTGCAAAAGAGATCAGGCAATTCAGAATCAAGGAGGGACTGAGAGTTTTCTAAATTCCTAATTGAAACGCTTACATTGACTTTCTCTAAAACAAGAGAAATAATTAATAGCATATATGTATTATAACGGGACACAGGTGGCGCTGTGGGTTAAAGCCTCAACGCCTAGGACTTGCCGATCGAAAGGTCGGCGGTTCGAATCCCTGCGGCGGGGTGCGCTCCCGCTGCTCGGTCCCAGCGCCTGCCAACCCAGCAGTTCGAAAGCACCTCCGGGTGCAAGTAGATAAATAGGGACCGCTTACCAGCGGGAAGGTAAACGGCATTTCCGTGTGCGGCTCTGGCTCGCCAGATGCAGCTTTGTCACACTGGCCACGTGACCCGGAAGTGTCTCCGGACAGCACTGGCCCCTGGCCTCTTAAGTGAGATGGGCGCACAACCCCAGAGTCTGGCAAGACTGGCCCGTACGGGCAGGGGTACCTTTACCTTTACCTTTACTATGTATTATAACATGCCACTGACGTGCGACCACAAGGAGAACTGATGTAGAGGCCTCAACAGAGCCCCCAAACTCTGAGCTTCCATTTTAAAAGAAAGTGATTCTCTTGCCCTCCTAGGAAGAAAATTTGTACAGGCAAATTTCTAAGTGATTTCTGTGAATGAGCCAGCCTGGCTGCTCCAGCCTTTCTGTATCTTTTGCCATTGAGTACAGTCAGAGCTCTGACTGATACGTAAGTTGTTTGGACACCAAACAGTTAACCAAACTTAACTGGACACAGTTAGGAGGAATTCCTGGGGTCCTTGAGAGCTGATGTTTTCTCATCCCCTTTAGTGGGCTTTTCTTGCCTCTGTCTCATTTATAATATTTGATTTGGAGTTGGCATTTGGGGGGGGGGGGTTGTGCCTTTAACAGCTGCGTGGCAGGCAGACCTTCAACAGGTCAAGCCTTTCAAGTCTGCAAAAGCTATTGTGAGTGAAGCTTTTCCAATTCCCATTCTTTCTGTCAGACGTTTTCTTACACGTGAGCAATTGATTTATATTTGGTTCCTCAACCTCACCTGCAAAAGAGGACACATATTTGTGTATGGCACAAGCATATGCAAATTATATGCAAATATATCCTCTTTTGTAAGTGGGTCAGAGGGGCCGGTGCACATATAGTGTACTAGCCCAGAAAATCTTGCACACTTCTACTATCATCAGTGCCTTAACTAACTATAAATGTGCCTAGTTCGATATTGATATTTGTATAAGCAATCAAACAAGAAATGTAATTCCAAATTCAGCCACTTTGAGGACACATTTAATGATTTCTAGTTAATAGGCCATTATTTAAATTATAACCACAGATTCAAAATTAGAATAAGAAAAATTGTGGTCAGTGGCAACTGGTAACATTCTAACTTGATAGGGCTGAAAATTTCACCTTGGCCTTTTAATCACGAGAGGATGTCGAGTCATGCTGGTGTGCTATCCACACAGACCCAGAGCCATTTTAGTAATTCACTGGCCAGCTCACCAAAAAAAGCAAGCAAACATTACTAGCAGCAGCACCAGCAGCATCCATTTTCAAAGCAGGGCTGGTGAAGGATGTAAACTGGAAGACGTGGAATGGACAAGGAGTTTTCTGAGTGCCACATGACACCAGAAGGTTTGCCTGTTCCTGGTACATGCACACTCACCTGGGATTAAGCCCTATTACTCCTGAATAGAGTTCTACAGGTTTGCATTGCAGGTGTGACTCCATCAGGTCCTAATTCTAATTCTTTAAAAGCATCCATCACACACAGGAGTTAAGTGATCTGACATGGTTACCGTTTCCTGCCCCCTGTTCCTCCCCACTCCCTATCTCTTAAATTCTTTGATGGCATGAGAACAGCCTTTAATGTCCTAATCTGTTGGAAGGAAGCAATAGTGCTGGGTACTTTCTTTGATGTTGGACATTGTCTGAAAAGCCTCTCCTCCTTACAGAGGGGAGGAGTTGTGAGCAGGAGCCGTTTCCCGCGTTGGCAGAGGGCGTTCCAGCCCCTGCCCAGCTGGTCTGGCTGTTGCGCCACGCCCACAGGTAGCCAACCAATCAGGTGGAGCCCGGCAGCGTGTCTCAGCCATTGTGCTGCTGCTTCTTGTGATCCTGTCCGATGCCCTTGCTGGTGGCTAGGGCCATGGCACGACTCCCGGTGACATCAGGGGAGCTTTCAGTTGTATTTGCATCAACAGGCTCCTCCCACTGGTGGTTAACCCTTGATAGACTCACCCCTCCCTGAGGGGGTGGAGTCACGCTCTGTTGTTTTATCCAATGCCTAAGCCAATACCTCTCACATGCTGTAATCAATAAAGTTGTGGCCTTTTTTAGCCGCATACGTATCCCGAAGGATACATAACTGGAGGTGAACGTAAGTAGATGTACCACTGTATTGCTTGCTGTTTAGAATAAAATCTTTAATCTTCTCACTCACTTGTGTTTTGTATTGGTTCTGAATCTCTTTTGAAAAGAACCTCCTTGCATTTGGCAAGACAGTTCTCCTAGCATGGCTAGGACAGGGCAAACAGCCCCTTCCCAGCCCACCAGGGATACAAACACACTTTTTCAGGTTTCACAATTACACAAAGGGCGCAAATTCAAGTATACACAACTTCCCACAGAGCTTCACTGCTCAACATGCAGAAGGCTGGAGACGGAATGGGCAGGGCAATGGGCAGAGGGATAATGTGGCAGGACTGGCGTGCATACTCCTGCCCATGTCCACAGATTCAGCAGCCACAGTTTCAAGGAAATGCTTGAACCAGCCACATCCAGCAGACTCAGCGACTGGGCAAATGCACCACACTAGGGACGCGGGTGGCGCTGTGGGTTAAACCACAGAGCCTAGGACTTGACGATCAGAAGGTTGGCGGTTCGAATCCCCACGATGGGGTGAGCTCCCGTTGATCGGTCCCTGCTCCTGCCAACCTAGCAGTTCAAAACCACGTCAAAGTGCAAGCAGATAAATAGGTATTGCTCCAGCGGGAAGGTAAACAGCGTATCTGTGCGCTGCCCTGGTTTGCCAGAAGCGGCTTAATCATGCTGGCCACGTGACCCAGAAGCTGTACGCCGGCTCCCTCGGCCAATAAAGTGAGATGAGCGCTGCAACCCCAGAGTCGGCAACAACTTGACCTAATGGTCCGGGGTCCCTTTACCTTTAGTGCACTTTAATGGCATTGCCTTGACGACCACATACAAAGTCCTATAGATAACCACTCAACCCACATGCCAATTCATGTTGTGAATTTATGTTGGGATCTACAGGTGAAGGGCAGTGTGCACATTTAATAAATAAGAAGAATAAATAATTATCTACTTGTATGGCCTGACTCCAAAGACAGCCACGTTGTCATTGCTGCAGCATATCAGTCTGACAAGCATTTGGACCAGTGTAGCTCTGGTTAAAGTAACCAGCAAGGCTGAGCCTTGATGTGATGGAGGAACCACTAAAGGAGTTTGCCCTTCGGTTAGCAACCCTGTCAGAGACTGTCAAGATCAGAGGCAGGCTGGGTTATCTGTTGCTGAGAGCTACCTTGTTTTTCATTCAGAAATGGCTGTTCTTCACTTGTTGGGAAGATTTCATTCCGACTGCTTTTCCTTATCTCCCTTCTCAGTTTGCAACCCCAAACACAGACGGAAGAATCTCTTATTGTGTGCTGAGAGACCCATGATAAACTATTGAGATAGAAGAGGACCATTACTTGGTGTCTGCATAGAAAAGGGGAGGGTGGGGGAATTCCAGGAAGGGCTGCTATTTGGAAATGCAGTGTTAGCTGTTGTGAAGTAAATAGCCTTTTTTAAAAAAAACAAAAAAACCCAAACCCTTCTGTTAATTTAAATGAGGCAAAGCTTTAACCTTAGGAGCTAACATAGTATGAAACAGCATCTGCCTTGTGTTCATTAGCACTTTTAACACCTTTTTGTTTATACATGGTTTTTAAAATGCGGATTTCCAAATAGTACTTTTTTAAAAATACAACCTTGGAGAAAAATGCACTCTATCCTGAGGAACAGATTGATTAACGTTGTAGTAAAAATGAAAAGAAAAAAGAAGTATACTACCTTGCAGAAATTAATTCATTAGCTAATTCACAAATTACACCAGCTCCCCTCCAACATTCCTCTGATGAAAACAGGGACGTCCTGTTCCGTAGTAGTAATAATAATAATAGTAACAACAACAATTTTACTATTTATACCTTGCCCATCTGACTGGGTTGCCAGAGCCACTCTGGGCAGTTTCCAACTTATACAACATTTTTTTTGAAAAAAAAATCCCTATACAAGGCTGCCTTCAGATGGCTTGGGGGTCTGATAACTCCATTGTTGTTGTTGTTTAATCGTTTAGTCGTGTCCGACTCTTCGTGACCCCATGGACCAGAGCACACCAGGCACTCCTGTCTTTCACTGCCTCCCGCAGTTTGGTCAAACTCGTGCTGGTAGATTCGAGAACACTGTCCAACCATCTCGTCCTCTGTCGTCCCCTTCTCCTTGTGCCCTCCATCTTTCCCAACATCAGGGTCTTTTCCAGGGAGTCTTCTCTTCTCATGAGGTGGCCAAAGTATTGGAGCCTCAGCTTCACGATCTGTCCTTCCAGTGAGCACTCAGGGCTGATTTCCTTAAGAATGGATACGTCTGATAACTCCATACTCTCTAATATTTCTCTGATGAAAATAGGGGTGTCCTAAGGAAAAATGGGACATTCTGGGATCAAATCAGAAACTGGGACAGTGTCTGTAAATCTGGAACTGTCCCTGGAAAATAGGAAAAGTTGTATAGTCTGAGAGTGTACTATACCACCTTGAACTGGAGTGGAGGGTCATGGTTTGGAATGCTCTCGTGTGTAAGAAAGCTACTTGAATGTAGACTTGCAGTTTGACAGGTCACAGAGCAGCAATGAGCTGGGTGGCCAGTGAAGAGGAAGACTTTTCAGTGGTGGCACCCTGGCTGTAGAATTCCATCTCCAGACAGGCATGCCCAGCACCCAAGTTGTCACCTTTAAGGCATGAAGGGAATACCTCCTTATTCTTTCAGGCTTTTTAGAAAGTGTGTTATTGTTCCTTAGCACTTTTAAACTACCCTCTGCTGAATTTTTAGGAACTGTTATTAGAAAAAATAACACAATATTTCATACATTTTCCATTAATCTAACGAGGTAAGAACCTACAAAAATCCATGCCATCATAGTTTGTCTCTAAGGAGCAACAGCATATAAATTTCTGGTACTCTGAAAATTTTGTTTGCAAACTTTTGTTTACTAACTTTACTATATTGATAAAGAAATTATAAAACTGTCTATAGTGTATTATTTTTTCTAGGAAAATAGCCATGCACTTGCTTCTATACTCATAAGAATAACTTTGAGGTTTGCAACATCAAACAGCCAGAACTGATGTTGACGATTCTAATCCAAACATTTTCAACAACTACGGGAAATAAGGTTGGCATAAATGAATTCATTTTGTGAAACCAAGTAGACGTTAGAGGAAATTATAATAAATCCAGGACTTAATGGGAGTTTCAAGTGTGCATTGGGACTTTCTGCAAAAAAAGAATTCCAGTATCTCTTGATGCCACGTGAAAGAAAAACCCAAGAGAACAAAATCTACCGTATTTACCGTATAGAATTATTGAAAGCCAGTGGGATGGACTCTTGGATTTGGACTGGTCTAAAAGCTCAGGTTTTTTCATTCAAAATCTCACTCATCACGGTCTATATAACCGGGACATGTGTCAGGTTGTGTTCGCTTGTTTTCTCTTCCATTGATGGAAGGTTCCTTCATTCAGCAGAGGCTTCCATGAAAACAAACAGGGCAAGGAAATGTTTTTCACAAATTCCCCTTTGCAAATTTGCAAATTCCCCGACAGCTTCCCCGACTTCCATTTGCGGAAGTCTTCCCTAGATAAAAGAGCTGTTCATGAATGGGACACTGCTGAATACAACCCATGGCAAATACTTCTTTCTTTCTTTCTTTCTTTCTTTCTTTCTTTCTTTCTTTCTTTCTTTCTTTCTTTCTTTCTTTCTTTCTTTCTTTCTTTTATATTGAATTCATATACCTCCCTATACCCAGAGGTTTCAGGGCAGTTCACAGGACAAAATCAAAATATAAAACCAAAACCCAATCACACACACACACAATGTCCTTTGCCACCAGTTTGACACTAACAGCAAGATGATGATGATGATGATGATAATAATAATAATAATAATAATAATTTTTAATTTGTATCCCACCCTCCCTGGCCAAAGCCGGGCTCAGAGTGGCTAACAACAAGTAAAAATAGCACAGTGTACATAAAATCGCACAGTCAATTAAGTAAAATACATTCTAGAATCAATTCAGAATCAAATTAATGGCAACCATTGGGCTAGAGTTCTATGAGGATTACAGAAGGAGAAACAGGGTCAGACTTTGCCTTGGCCAAAGGCCTGGCAGAACAGCTCCATCTTGCAGGCCCTGTGGAAAGATGTCGAGTCCCACAGGGCCCTAGTCTTGTGACAGAGCGTTCCACCAGATCGGGGTCACGGCCGAAAAAGCCCTGGCTCTGGTCAAGGCCAGCCTAACCTCCCTGTGGCCCGGGATCTCCAAGATGTTTTTGTTTGAAGACCATAAGGTCCTCTGTGGGACATACCAGGAGAGGTGGTCCCGTAGGTATGAGGGTCCTAAGCCGTATAGGTCTTTAAAGGTTAAAACCAGCCCCTTAAACCTGACCCTGTACTCCACCGGGAGCCAGTGCAGCTGGTATAGCACTGGGTGAATGTGATCCCATGGCGAGGATCCTGTAAGAAGTCTTACCCGCTGGAGTTTCTCGGTCAGCTTCAAGGGCAGCCCCACGTAGAGTGAGTTACAATATTCAAGCCTGGAGGTGACCGTCGCATGGATCACAGTGGCTCGGTCAGGGTGAGAGAGGTAAGGAGCCAACTGCTTAGCTTGGCCTATTGAAAAAGTAAGGTAAAGAACCCCTGGCCGTTAAGTCCAGTCGCAGACGACTCTGGGGTTGCAGCACTCATCTTGCTTTACTGGCTGAGGGAGCCAGCGTTTGTCCACAGACAGTTTTTCCGGGTAATGTGGCCAGCATGTCTAAGCCGCTTCTGGCGAACCAGAGCAGCGCATGGAAATGCCGTTTACCTTCCTGCTGGAGCAGTACCTATTTATCTACTTGCACTCTGGCGTGCTTTTGAACTGCTAGGTTGGCAGGAGCAGGGACCGAACAATGGGAGCTCACCCTGTCACGGGGATTCAAACCACCGACCTTCTGATTGGCAAGCCCAAGAGGCTCAGTGGATTAGACCAGAGCGCCATTCCCGTCCCTTATTGAAAAAGTAGCATTCCTCAAATAGAGGTCAGGATCTGGGAGCTCCTGGTCTACTAAAACCCTATCAATCATGCCCAACCATAAATGTGTATGCCATGGAGGCATTTAGGGTCACACTTGGCAGGGGAGATTTAAAGGATTTATGGGAAATCTACAAGCTTTAATACACTCTGCGGTAAATAACTTAACAAGTACAACGCCTATCGATTCTTGTTGTGCGGTCAATGGGATCTTTACTTCACTAATTGTCAGTATCGACAAACAGTTCATGGTCTAAATGAGCGGCTGCTGGGCTCACTTTCCAAATGAAACTCTTCCAAAATAGAGCTTTAACCAATCTCTCAGTAGAGAACCGTCACCACTACTCACCTGCAATCAATTGAAAAGTCTCAATGCACATGGCTGCATGGCTTCCTAGTTAAATAATTTCCCTGCATGTTTAAGGCCCAAGAAGCCCAAGCCACAAGGCCAGCTGCACAACAGCTGACTATCTTATCAAACACAGGAGGACTAGTTAGCAGGCAAACTGTGTGAAAAGGACAATAGTGACCTTGGAAAAGAATGGGAACCTTTTACAACACACTTGCAGAAACAAAACAAAACAAAATGGACTCGTTAGCAGGATTTAAACAAACATTTACAACTTTATTTACAGAGAACAAGAAATATAATTAGCAATAATAGAATATGATGTATAAACAGCAGAATGTAACATTTGGTCTAATAAACCAGAAATGGAAGTGTGGGGAAGTCAACGGGGAGGAGGAAATTAGAAAATGGATGTTAAATGATGACACTGAACGTTTGTTATGAGAAAAGAAAATCTATAAAAAATATTTTAAAAAACCAAAAACACAGGAGAACTAGGAGAGCTGACACAGCACAGCCATCTCTTGCCTTTTTCTTATTGTATATTTATTTATACCCTGCCTTTTTCCCTGACAGACACTCAAGGTGGCTTGCAGATAAAAATAAGAACCACTAAAGACATAGAAAATACAATAATTTAAAAAACAAACTTTCATAGAACTAAAAAATATTTTGGGGTTTTTTTTTAAATCTATTAAACACATACGAATAATTGCAATCGAAAGAGCATGGCACCAGCTATTCCTTTTGTCTACAGACTTGTCCATATCTGAGCACCGTTTAGCTGTTAACCCACATTTTGCCCATCCAATTTGGATTGGAGTAGTCCATCCCCTTGCCCATCCGATTTTGAATATGAGCAAATTTGGTATTTATTGTGTTCTCCTTGCCTTCTAATTTGTTGATTTTATTATGGCAGTTGGGTACTGACAGGACACGTGCATCTTCTTTTTTAAAAAGCACACAAGAAGGCAATTATAAGTAGGCTTTGTGGTTTTCTGCTGTAGTGAAATTGTTGTTGTTGTTGTTAAATTTCTGTATCACCCTTCATCTGAAGATAACAGGGCACTTTACAATATAAAGATGCAAAAATACGTATCATAATAACAAACAAAAATATGTTTTATATATTCTATAAGCTGCCCAGCGTGTAAACCGCCTTGAGTACTGTAAGATAGAAAGACGGTATACAAATTAAAAATGATGATGATGACCTCAAACCAAAGCCAAATAGATACTCATAAATACGTCAATAACAGTGGGCCAATGTCTAGGGGATCAAAGAAGACAAAAGCAGATTAATGCTTTTCAGCAAACTCTTCAGGATCTCCAGAATACATATGCCCAAGCTTGATTTCCATTTCCTTCCTGCAATGGCTTAATTGATAACATTTTTTATTTATTTAAACAAAAACCTTCCAGTATGATTAGGATTTGCAGAAACATCTCGGCACCCGCTTCGTCAACACCGCACGGTTTTATTTATACAGAACCCCCCGCTGAGAGGCAGTAGTTACAGTTCCAATTTCATAAAATGTGATCCAGTCATAAGCTAATTATTAATAACATACAGTAATACGTTCGCTCTCCTTTTTAAGGTTACGAGGTTGATTAATTACTCAAGAATTTTTAATAGCAAAGCGCAATTAATGAGAAAATAGAATATTTGCACCCTAATCGGCTCTGTTCCATTCAATATTTAGCTTTCAATTTAGCTGCACTTTAATACAGTTTTCTGGTGTTTTGTATTCAGGCTAATAGTACAATTAGAGATTCCACACATCCCTTTTGTGTTCAGCGTTCTGTGTCCTCGAAGAGGGGAAGGATGAGATTAAATCAAACAAGCAGCAAAATAAAACAGAGCTTTAGACCCTGAACTCCGAAACCAGACAAAGTGACACTTCTGTCAGGATGAAAGGACCACGAGATTTTGCGGGGGGCGGGGGGCACTGGAAATCAAGGAGAAAGACTGGTTTTGTTGTTCAATGGCAGCTTCCTCTGATTCCGTGCGATTGTAAATGTTATTAAACATTGACAGCAATTCAAAATGTTCACCAGAGACATACCGTATTTTTCGGTCTATAAGATGCACTTTTTCCCTCCTAAAAAGTAAAGGGAAATGTGTGTGCGTCTTATGGAGCGAATACAGACTGCGCAGCGATCCCTCTTGCTGTTCTGGCTTCTGGGATTCAGAATATATATTTTTTCTTGTTTTCCTCCTCCAAAAACTAGGTGCATCTTATGGTCTGGGGCATCTTATAGAGTGAAAAATGCGGTATACCGTGATAGTCAGAGCCAACTTCGGAAATAAATTCATCAGAGTTGCTAGGAATGCAAAAAGGTTGGCTAGAATACCAGCCAGGACATAGCAGTGGCACATTAATGGAGAAAAAAAGAAGAAAACAAGGACCACCTATTCTCCAGCCTATCCTCTGGTTTTCCTGGAACTGATTTTTCGTCACCATAGGCAATCAGACAAGTTTATGCTTGCAAACCTATGCAAAATTACCTACACTTGCGGTTTGCTTAGTGACAGAGTTGGATTCCCTTTTCATTATCTTAGGTTATTAAAAGGTACCCTGTACAGTGCAATTGCGTATCATGTCATTTTATAATTATATACAGTGGTGCCCCGCAAGACGAATGCCTCGCAAGACGAAAAACCCGCAAGACGAAAGGGTTTTTCGGTTTTTGCGTCGCTTCGCTAGACAAATTTCTTGCTTCGCAAGAAGAAAGCCCATAGGGAAATCTCCGGGGACCTCTTTTAAATGCTGGCGGTGGGGAGCAAAGCCTTCCCCCCCCCTCCGGACTTCAGAAGAGGTCCAGGAAGGCCAGCGGGGGCCGAAAGGCTTTGCTCCCCACCGCCAGCATTTTAAAAGCGGTCCGGTATAGCAGGGAAGCGCTTCCCGCTATCCCGGACGGCTTTTGAAGGCAGGCGGGGAGGAGCAAAGACTTTCGCCCCCCGCCGGCCTTCAGAAGAGGTCCAGGACCTCTTCTGAAGGCTGGCGGGGGGGCAAAAGTCTTTGTCCCTCCTGCCTGCCTTCCCGGGGGCTTTTAAATCGCCCCGGGACAGCGGAGAATGTCCTGGGCGTTTTTAAAATGCTGGCGGACGGCAGCGCTGCCGCCCGCCAACACTTTAAAATCGCCCCGGGACAGCGGAAGACTCCGCTGTCCCGGGGCGATCTTAAAATGCCCCGACGGCTTTTGAAGGCAGGCGGGGGGGAGCAAAGACTTTCGCCCCATGCCGGCCTTCAGAAGAGGTCCTCGACCTCTTCTGAAGGCCGGCGGGGGGCAAAAGTCTTTGCTCCCCCCTGCCTGCCTTCCCGGGAGAGCGGAAAAACGCGCTGCGATTCTCCGCTCTCCCCGGCGGCTTTTGAAGGCAGGCGGGGGGGGAGCAAAGACTTTTGCCCCCCGCCAGCCTGCAGAAGAGGTCCAGGACCTCTTCTGAAGGCTGGCGGGGGGGCAAAAGTCTTTGTCCCCCCTGCCTGCCTTCCCGGGGGCTTTTAAATCGCCCCGGGACAGCGGAGAATGTCCCGGGGTTTTTTAGAATGCTGGCGGGCGGCAGCGAAGGCTTCGCTGCCGCCGCCAGCATTTAAAAAAACCCCGGGACAGCGGAGGCTGTCCGGGGTGATCTTAAAATGCTGGCGGGCGGCAGCGAAGCCTTCGCTGCCGCCCACCAGCATTTTAAAAAACCCCGGGACAGTGGAGGCTGTCCGGGGCGATCTTAAAATGCTGGCGGGCGGCAGCGCTGTCACCTGCCAGCATTTTAAAAAACCTCGGGACAGCGGATAAGTCCTCTGCTGTCCCGGGTTTTTTTTTAAATGCTGGGGGTGGGAAGAAAAGCCCTTGTCCGCCCCTGCCCCCCCAGCCTTCAGAAGAGGTCGGGGGACAGACTGTCCCCGGACCTGGTCTGAAGGCGGTTTCCATAGGAACGCATTGATTGATTTTCAATGCATTCCTATGGGAAACCGTGCTTCGCAAGACGAAAAACTCACAAGATGAAAGAACTTGTGGAACGAATTAATTTCGTCTTGCGAGGCGCCACTGTAATTCCATTCACATGTCCCCTGTACCCTGTATAGTTTTTAATTGTCATGTGTTGTCCAGTATGTTTATGGAATAATAATGAAAAAGAGAGGCTGCCTCCCAACATATTATACATACATCATGGGAGGAGCAGTTTACAGCAGAAATTTGAGTATGTACAGGGAACCAGGCAGAGGGCCTTCTCAGTAGTGGTACCCGCCCTGTGGAACGCCCTCCCACCAGATGTCCAAGAGAAAAACAACTACCAGACTTTTAGAAGACATCTGAAGGCAGCCCTGTTTAGGGAAGCTTTTAATGTTTGAGATCTAGAAGCCTATATTTCCATGCTATACTTTGCTGCGTGTTTTGTGGTTCTAATCTCTGCTGGGGCTCTTTCACCCAAGACCACTTGCCCCCAAACCTGGATCTAGGCATCCAGGGAATCCTCATTTTATTCTTTAAACCAATTACCAAAAATTAACACAAGACTTGTATAGTTGTATAGTTTTGGTGTATGTGTCTCTGAAGAAAAACTGAAGTGCTTTTTTTTTAATGAAGAGGTTATTTGGGGTGACACTTACTAAGGAGCAAATTCCATTACAGTCGTATTTTGGAAGTCAAAGAGAATCCGTTCCAGAAGTCTGTCCGACTTTCAAAACGTTCGAAAACCAAAGTGAGGCGTCTGATTGGCTGCTGGAAGCTCCTGCAGCCAATCGGAAGATGCAGAAGCCCTGTTGGAAGTTCGGCTTCCAAAAATGGTTCGTAAACCGGAACAGTCACTTCTGGGTTTGCGGCATTCGGGAGCCAAAATGTTTGAGAACTAAGCTGTTCGAAAACCAAGGTACGACTGTATTTTACTCCTATCTGTAGGGCTTATTTATTTTTTATGACATTTTCTCCAAGGAGCTCAAGTTCACATAAATGGTTCTCCACCTCTCCATTTTATGCTCACAACAACCCTGTGAGGTAAGTTAGGCTTAGAGAATGTGCCTGGGTCACGCAGTGAACTTCAAGGCTAAGTGGAGATTTGAACCTTGGTTTCCCAGATCTTAGTCCAGTGCTCCAAACACTACAACCACACTGGCTTTGCAGGGTTGCATTTGAACTCGTAGTTAGAGTTTTGAGAGTTCATCAGTCTTCCACTCTACAGAGACTGTATGAGGGAAGCATTTCAATTAGCCAAGTGAAATTATCGTGATGAGAAAGCATTAAAGCAGGCAAGCTCATCGCCACTGGTAGTTTAGTTTCACATTTTGCTGACACAAAAGAGGAAAACCAGGCTTCCAAAACACAAAACGACAGGTTACGATTTGGCACTCAGGTGTTCAAAGTTATATTTGAATGTTTTAATAACCTTTGCAATCTGGCTTTATTTAAATTTTAGGAGAAAAACAAAACCTGAAACAGATTTAAGAGAGGGGATAAAAAAAATCAAGCAGCACATCTAACAGAGAATTGCAGTCAGACTTAACACAGTATCAAAACATTTTGAGCAATTAGAAATTAATTTAGAAATAGAAATTAATTACCAGTATGGGTAATTTTTGTAAAAGCTAGGACTAAAAGTATCCACAAGTGAAACAAAAAATATCAAGGTTGTGATCATAAAAGGCACAAAGGTCCCTGGAACTCATTGAACAATTAAATTTCACAGAGATCTCCAGCCCCTCTATCTTAACAGATTGATTGACATTAGGAACCAGAGAGGTTTTCCACTGTGATAAGTGCAGGGTGGAGAGCCTATTAATTGCATTGTTAGTAGAACTTGGGATGGGATGATGAAAAAGCTGTGGTCCTGCTGCAGCCTCAAGTACAATGCTTTAGGCTGAGTGTATACATGCAGAAGAATTAAATGCTAGTGTTCTACTGTGTTGATACGATACAATAATCTTTATTGTCATTGTCCCATACAGAACAACGAAATTGAAAAATCTACATAAAACATTCAAAAACCAACAACCCAGCTATCCCAGCTATCCCAACCTGGTTAGCCCCCTAAAAACTCTGATACCACATTTTAAAATACAATATACTCCCATAGAGACTCCTTACACTCTGTTTAAAACCAAAATCGCATTTGGGTAGAAACTGTTTCTCAGACGGCTAGTCCTAGTCTTTATAACCCTGTACCTTCTTCCAGAAGGCAGAAGCTGAAAGAGTGTTAAGGTGTGAATGGGCCACTTCCATTTGAAGCCTTGTTCACATGCCACAATAAAGGAGAGGTAAGAAATAATAGTTTCCCCCGAATGTGTCATTCTCAGCCACTTTGCTCCTCCCCACTCGTGCTGGAAGGGTACACACCAAGATCCCTGGCTCAGAATCATGCCCAAACTAAGGACAGTGGGTTGTTTTGTTAAGTTGTGGGTGAACATATCAGACGACACAGCGATTCTTCAAACAGCTCTTGTTTATTCACAGGCCAGAACAGAACTGAACTGAAGGGTTCAGCCAGCCTGCAAAAATCAAATATCTTTAATACAGTCAATGACCAGAAAGCAATTTATAAAAAAATATATGACATTATAAGTAGTATTGTGCTACAAATAACAGTGGAAATATGGCCAATTCACAGAATTGGTGCTTATATTTATGACCAGGTTTTGACTTTTAAGGTTTTAAGAATTCAATTCAGGTGTCACTACTGTTTATTATCGTTCCTTCGATGTTTACAATTTGAACTCCGTTGTTGACATCATTGCTCGTCTTATTCTTGTTGCAATGTAACAGTACTTTGCCACAGGCCTGTTAATTTCGGGCTCTTTGTCAGCTAAGAGGTGTCTGATATAGGTGTCGTCTGTACTACGAGGTATTTTCCTGCTTATATAGAGCTCCACTAGAATGCAACAGTAACCATTTTCTGTAACTACCCAATCACTGAACGTCACTTCCGATCCCTTATTTGCATATGTGGACCTGAACTATCTACAGTATCCCCCTGCTGGCCCAGGGCGAGAACTTCAGTACATAACATGTTTAGCCCCCAACAAACCATGGTCTGTAACCAAAGTTTCTTCTTTGCTTCCTGGTATACTGGAGTGAAAAGCCACAGTTAGAGTATAACACTAAACCAGGGATCATAACCAGGGAGGAGATAAACAATCAAGAAAGGCAGATTTATAACAAAGCGTAGAGACGTGGGCGGCGATGTGGGTTAAACCACAGAGCCTAGGACTTGCTGATCAGAAGGTCAGCGATTCGAATCCCTGCAACGGGGTGAGCTCCCATTGCTTGGTCCCTGCTCCTGCCAACCTAGCAGTTTGAAAGCACGTCAAAGTGCAAGCAGATAAAAAGGTACCGCTCCGGCAGGAAGGTAAACGGCGTTTCCGTGCACTGCTCTGGTTCGCCAGAAGTGGCTTAGTCATGCTGGCCACACGACCCAGAAGCTGTACGTTGGCTCCCTCAGCAAGTAAAGCAAGATGAGCGCCGCAACCCCAGAGTCGGCCACGACTGGACCTAATGGTCTGGGGTCCCTTTACCTTTAACTATGGTTTACTGTGACGTGCAAACTGGGCTAGAGTAAGGCAGCTGCCTCAGGCAGAAGAGGCTTGGGGGCACAGACCCTCCAATTGCCCCTATTTTCCAGGGATTATTATTTATTAAGCTAGCTCCCCCCCCCCCCATTTTTGAATGCTTCCCGTGTTTTTCTAAAAAAGCATCCTTCCCTCGGCCTGCTTTGTTGACTTTCTACTTGCAGGGAGTTTAAAAGGTAGGAGCATAGTAAAATAATAATAATAATTCAGCAATCCACATGCTACTACCTCATTCTCCCGCACTTGTAGACCTGCAAAGCACAATTCCACCACTGAGCTAGAACACAGAACACACCCTTTTGCTAGAAGACAGAAGCTGGCTTTTATATAAATAGGGGGCATGGACTACAAAGGCCGCAACCCTGTCCATATTTGGTTGGAAGGAAGCTCCAGTGGAACTTAATTCTGAGTAAACACATGCATTGGATAGTTCAAAGAAGCAATGCCACAATTTCTTCACAGAAACCAGAAGGCTGCTCTAAAATAGTTACATACACACAGCATGCATTTGGAAGTTTGTAGCAGTGTTTACTATTTATTGCTGTCACTCAGTGAGGGCAACCCACAAACATCCACACACATTAATGGGCATGTATAAATAAATTTTTAAATTAAAAAAAAAAATGGGCATGTATGAGAACAACTTCACATGCGTATATTTCTCTGTGTTTTTTCTCATCCGTTGGTTCACACGCACCAGCCTGGAAACTGCTTGTTATAAAATATATTGTCTTATCATCTGCAAAACAAACAAAAAAAACCAAACAAGGTGCGTGTGATCGTAAATGTTACTGAAAAATCTAGGTGTGAGGCTGCTCAGTCACCTAGCTCGTCCGGCAGAGCCCACGGAATAAAGGAAGGAGTCCAGCCACCAACTGGAGCAAATAGCTGTAGATCAAAGTTTATTGCGCAGCAGGTTCAAAGAGGAATTTTGAACTCCGAGGATGGGGTGACAAAGACTTTTAAAACTTTCCCACCATATCCCAGAATACAGTTCATACAGCATCATTGCTCCATCATTGCTACATCACTGACATGTCACAAAAGGGGAGGGGTAGACAGGGGTTACACTAGTTTAACCTTGGCAAATATGTCGAGACAAGTCCTTGGTATAAGATTAGCATAAGCAGACATGTCAGGGCAAGACCCAGGTATAAGATTAGCATAGGCAAACACCTCTGAAGTCCCACCACTCAAAGTACAATGGAACTTCCTTTACATGTCTGGCCCCTTGGCAAGTTTGGGGATGGGATTAGGCTTTCCTTGGCCAACGATCAGTTTGGGGATGGGATTAGGCTTTCCTTGGCCAACGATCAGCTCAGCAATTGTCACCTCTGGGAACTTCCTGGAGTCCTTTTTCAAGGAGAAAATAGCTTTGGAATGAAGGAAACTGGCAAAGGAGTTGATTTTATATTATTTTTAAAGCCAGGTAACTTCCCTGAGCTGTCAAGTTGAAAGGATACATTCAGGCATAATATTTAAAGATGTGCCCCTCCCCTAATTTCCGTAACAGTAACTATAAAATTCTCGGCCTATTCACAGGTTTCCTGTGTCCAGTCAAGACATCATGTGCTACAGTCTTTGCGCCAGCGCCAGCCTGAATTCTGCTTCCGTCAGGTTATGTGCTTTCCTTTACTGCTGGAATTCCCGCCTCCCTCTCTCAAAGCCAGAGAACAATAATTTCTTCCTAAATGCACAGCCGCGTCCACCTCTTTCCTCTACTAAAGAACCTCCCCTGCCAGAGATCCCATCTGCATGTTAGCCTGTCTTGTTCACCTTTTCCGTGGTTATGTAATCAGGCTTATAAATGCAAGGCTTTTGCCAGATGAGGGGAAGAACTGCATTTGCATGTTTTCTGCTTGTAGCTTTCTTCAGTGATGTAATTTAGCTGGCCTCTGCTAAGCCCTTAACTGGGAAACGCCAGGGGGTGGGGTGGGGGAGTGGGTCTGTAGATCAGAGAAAGTGGCAGGCAGCTGTATACATGCTCAGCGGCCAGACTAGTGCAACGTGATTCCTGATACTTTCTTTTTCTCATCTGAGATAAAAGGAAAGAGGCGCGGTGCATCTGGTAATCATCGTATTGGTTGATCCCTTAATGGCTGAAGTGGTGCTAGCAATGAAGAAGAAAACTAGCTGGAAAAAAGGCCAAGTGCCATTGCTTCAATCTTACACACGCACACACAATGTTTCTAGGAAGGAGTGACAGAACCATGTACTTGCATAATGGAATAATGGGTCTCAAAACATAGGCACTACTTAAAACTATGTACATTAGATTAACTAATGTTTTTCAGAATTGAATAATTAGGCATGCTTCCAAAATGGTAGGTGGAGAGCCAAATACTGTGGTAGCTTGCTCAGAGGTTGATGGGGGACAGCAAGCCAGGCAGCGAGGATTTATTGCCACTTTTCACTAGCCATCAGCCTGAAACTTAACACAACCCTCATAATTAGGCGGTAGCAGCAACCAGCAGGAATTTTGCTTTGGAGAAGCAATTTATTCAAACAGCAGTAGCACTTGTGCATTTAGAGATGCAGGAGTTCACGGCGCTGCCCAAACAAATATGCACAAAGTAGGAACCCTATCAAAGAAAAAAGAAAGAAGTATTCGGCCTATGGGTTTTCCGCATCCTATGATTTCCTGTATGCTTGTTTGTCTGAAACTAATTCATCAACCCCTCCTTGACTTGCAGGAGTAAGGAGATTCTATTGACTGCCCTCGTATTCCAGCAGAGGCCTTTATCGTTCCAGCTCTGGGAAAAGTTATGGCGTTGTGCTTCACCTGCACTATGCAAGAATGTGGGTGCAGATTTGCTGTCCTGCTCTTACACCAACATACACAAATATTCAACATATAGAATCATAGTTGTTACATGTCCATATTACGCTGGGGGCTTTGATGCCACAGGGATCAGGTGTATAAGCTAGGTGCCAAATGGCTCCTTAAGCCAAAGTTACAGACGCAAGAATGGAATGTCTAGTCATCTAGCTGCCATTTTTCGGCAAGGCAGCTCTGAAGTCTTATTTTTCAAACGATGGATGATTGATTCTCAGTTAAACATCCGGCTGGTTCAGAGGACAATGGTGAATTAGGTTCAGAACTTTGAGAACTTAAAGAAGAGAAGTCACTTGATCCAGGGACAGGCCACATATATATTGTCCTATTTCTACCTATGTTTCTTAATGGTGATACAGACCAAGAATATTCTTCACAACTGTGAGCAGGGCGGTGGGGTGGGGTGGGGTGGGGGAGTGAAGACAAGCGACAGCAGTCAACTATAACATCGTTCACTGCTCCTGGCCAGGCTGCACAGAAAAAGCATTTTGGTTCCTGAAATCTATTCTGATTTTGCAGATAAAATAAAACGCATAGAATTCTACAGGATGTAGTCTCAGTGTGTGAAAACAGTCCAGAACCAATGATCCCCAGCCGTGTACCTCCAGATGGTAGAGATGTCAGGTCTCATCCTGGCGCCCTGGCATCTTCACCCGGTCACAAGTGGTCATCAGCCAGGTGCAAAATGCAGCTGGTGCCTGGCTAATTTTTAACGCTGCCTTCACCTTTTGTAGCGGAGACGAACAAACTTCCGGATTTGGGAGTCGATGCTTACCCCTTATTTCAGGTGAGCATGAGAAGTCAGTAATATTCCTTTTTCTGTACCCAGTTATATGCATAGCTGTCAATTTTTCCCTTTTCTTGCGAGGAATCCTATTCGGGATAAGGGAATTTCCCTTAAAAAAAGGAAAACGTTGACAGCTATGGTTATTTGTGTCTTGGTGATATCATTTATCACTAGGTGGCCTCAGACAAGCTATTCTCTCTCAATCTGGCATTTGCAATATGGGACTAATGTACGGTTGTTGTAATACAAGATAATGTATGTGAAGTACTTGGAACATTGGGAGGTACTGTATAAATGCAAGGTATTGCTGTCGTTATTTTCTATGGCATCTCTTGGGCTGGTCAGTGCCAAGGGATTTAGAGATGGTTCTGTTAGAGATGGTTCTGCGTAACTGAAGAACAGGACTGTGATATTAGTTCATCATGCTAAGGGGTAATCAGAAAAAAGAGAGAGAGAGACTTATCTACCCTGACGAAACGCTAGAGGGCTTGATGGCATCTCACACTGGAAGAGCCTTACTGTGCATTATGAATATTCAGCAGCAGCAAACGCAGGTAAATTGTTATGCAAGGGGCAATATCAATTGCATGCACTAAAATCCCTCTCTCTCTTGGTGCACAACATTTTCCTGCAGACAGCTTCATACAAACAGATCGGGTTCTGCAAACGCAGTTTAAAATTTAATCTCAGCTTTTCGGCAAGCGGTTTTAAGAGGAGGCTTTTGTTCTAAGCTATTCGAAATCTAGTTTGCCCGGCTATTTTGTGGCTGCTGTAAACAGTTAAACAAGCTGGTTTCATTTAAACATGTGCATTTTCTTTTCTCAGCGCTCCCCCGCCCCCTTTGACTTCAGAAAAGCAAATTAAGTCACATGGACTGGAGGGAAATGGAACGTTGAGGGGGAAATGCTGACATTTTGTCGCAATTTTGGATTGATTAAATATTGTATTAAACTAGATTGGACTTGTAGCTCAATCCAAATAGCCAGCGAGATATGGGAAGATTAGTGCAGTGTTTCCCAACCTTGTGCCTCCAGATGTTTTTGGACTACAATTCCCATCATCCCTTGCCACTGGTCTTGCTAGTCAGGGATGATGGGTGTTGTAGTTCAAAAACAGCTGGAGGCACAAGGTTGGGAAACACTGGATTAGTGTAAGGTTTTTACAAGTTTGGGGGAAAAAACCACAAAAGCAAACATAGTTGTACTTATCCAACATATATAGGGACAGCCCTGTGCATGACATGAAACAAGAGTCTCGCAGTCCAGCAGCCTGGGCTGGTAGACAACGATGGAACCATGGATGCTTTAGCTGAGATTCCTGCACTGCATGGGGTTGGACTATGGAAACCTGAGGGTCCCTTTGAACTCTACAATGGTATGAATCTGTGACTGAAAACAATCACAACAGATTTTTCACCTCCTATACTGGGGATGGGCCCTTCATACACTGTTGAGCAACTCCCATCATGTCAGGCTTCGGGGAATTTGATCCCTCTCCCTCATGGCTGGAATGGGAAAACAAGAAGTTCATACCATGATATTTTATTCAATATTCACAGAGAGAGAGAGATGGTGGCGCCTCTCAGATAATGGCGTTGCTCTGAGTAAAGTCCCACCCCCTTGGTCTTGTCAGCATCGCCCTTGAGCCAGTGCCACTGACTGGACTCATCCACTTCAGCCCCGACTGGGCTAGGCGAGCTGGGTAGCACTTCCAGAGACCACCTTCTGCACAGGAACAGGTCAAAGTGCTGTGGACTCACAGCTTAGGGTTGTGAGCACCAGATTCACTCCAACAAGAAGACAGTCGTCGCACAGCAGAGTATAGCAGAGCATAAATGACTCGGAGAGCAGCTCTGTAGAACATCTTCTTTATTCTATCTACAACTATAATACACAACTATGTACAGAGCTAAATGAGGTCTAAACGAAAATGCTGAACTGCACTGAGTGTCTGCAGTTGCTCTTAGCAGCAACCTTATCTATACACACGATCTCTCTCTAACACTCAGTCTCTCTCTCCCCGACACTTTGATGTGAGGCAGAAAGTAGAGAGCAGAAACCGCCCCTCCTCTCTGGAGAATCAGCAGAGCACATCAGCAGATTGTTGGATATGGGAGGGGTGAAATCTCCTCAGGTCTCTCCTATTCTACATCATCCCTGCGCCGGCTGATCTGTGCTTTCTGCCTCTGAGCTTTCTGTTCTACTACTCTCAATGCACGCCGGGTCCTGGGAGAAGGGGGGTCTGGAATGCTTTCCAAAGGCACTGAGTCTGTCAGCGGTCTCTCTTCTTCCTGCCCATCTTCCAATATTTCCCAGCTTCTCCCCTCTGCAGCCTCTGAACTACGACCTTCTGCAAACCACTGTTGTGAATCTATGCTGTCCTCCTGTTCTCAGGAAGTTCAGGAAGGGGAGACGGTCCCCATCATTCCTCCTCAGTCCTATCCCTGACACATCATCACTAACCATGCTGCTGAGCCGATGGGAGTTGGAGTCCAACAAAATTTGAAGAACCACAAGTTCTCCACCCACAATCCAGACTATCCTCAGAGAGACAATGTGAAGCAGACTAGCCTGCAAGCTACTTCACCAGAAAAGACAATTAAAAACCCAGAATTTATTTATGCCTGGCAAATAAACCACTTATTAAATAGCCCACATTGCTTAGGTGGTAAACATTTCTTGCTGCTGACTGCTTCTCATGTACTATGAGGTGATATCTAATGCATGCTTGTAAACAACCACCTGCCTTGTTATGCGTTGTGAGTAGAAATTGCCTCCAGGTGACCAGAAAGAGATTCTTTACAAAAGTTGGCTTTGTTTTCTTTTACAGTGCAAATATAATATAGGTAGGTAAAGGTAAAGGGGCCCCTGACCATTAGGTCCAGTCGTGGCCGACTGGAGTTGCAGCGCTCATCTCGCTTTACTAGCCGAGAGAGCCGGCGTACAGCTTCTGGGTCATGTGGCCAGCATGACTAAGCCGCTTCTGGTGAACCAGAGCAGTGCACGGAAACACTGTTTACCTTCCCGCCGGAGCGGTACCTATTTATCTACTTGCACTTCATGCTCACCCCGTCGCAGGGCTTTGAACCGCCGACTTTCTAATCGGCAAGTCCTAGGCTGTGTGGTTTAACCCACAACGCCACCCGCATCCCTAATATAGGTAGGTACAAGTATGCAAAGTATTACTTCTGAGGTAGTATCTGTTTGCAAGGTTTATACTTGGTATGCATGTGGGGTTTTTATACTACCCGGACACTGAGGTCCAGCACCGAGGGCCTTCTGGCAGTTCCCTCACTGCGAAAAGCCAAGTTACAGAGAACCAGGCAGAGGGCATTCTCAGTAGTGGCACCCGTCCTGTGGAATGCCCTCCCACCAGATGTCAAAGAGAACAATAACTACCAGTCTTTTGGAAGACATCTGAAGACAACCCTGTTTAGGGAAGCTTTCAATGTTTGGACTACTGTATTTTAATATTTTGTTGGAAGCCGCCTAGAATGGCTGGGAAAACCCTGCCAGATGGGTGGGGTATAAATTATTATTATTATTATTATTATTATTATTATTATTATTATTATTATTATTCAGCATCATGTGGGTAGGTTCTCTTTTTGCTTGTTTATTTTATTTCATTGGTATTGAGGGAGGTTGGGGGGGGGTCAGGGCAGGCATAGGCAACCTCGGACCTCCAGATGTTTTGGGACTACAACTCCCATGATCCCTAGCTAGCAGGACCAGTGGTCAGGGATGATGGGAGTTGTAGTCCCAAAACATCTGGAGGGCCGAGTTTGCTTATGCCTGGGCCAGGGCATAGTTGGTTGTATTTAGTTGGCTGCAGTGAGATTTTTTTGCGTGTGCTTGGGGGGGAGGGAGAATTGTTGGGTCAAGTTGGCCAGATTGATTTGTATGCTTTCAGTGGGTTTTTGTTGTTGTCTTGCTGGGCTGTGTTTGTGATAAAGGGGAACCATGCAATACAGCTTTGTACTGGAAATTTTAGCTAATGTTGTCCTCTCCACAAAGCTCATTCCACATAGTTTTCTATCATGTGGCTAGGATTTGGATTTCAGTAGAGGATTTCTTGACTGTCCAGTTGAGAATCTGTAATTGTGGGCACAGTGCTATTCTTTCCTTTAATGCTTCTTATTTAAGCTACTAATATTCGGCAAACTAAATATAACAGCTGAGATTTGGCAGCCCTGTTCTCTTGTAGATGATGTTCACAGCATTACTTGTTCCTCCTCAGAGAGGGAAGAGGGTAAGATAGATAAGACGACAACATTTACAAGATCCTCTTCTGTTGATAATAAAGTTTAAAGGCTTTAAGCTAAGGGGATCTTTGGGAACAAATGCCAAAAATGCATATAGCTGAAAGGGATCCAGCAGCTCACCTTAGGACTCTAAACACAATGCAAGTTTTAGGAGGCAGCATCTCTTAAAACTCAAAAGGCCGAAAACCTGGCTCAGGCACTGGCATCAACCATTTTGGCCTATGGGCACCCAGAGTCATGGCATCTGCCAATTTTTTTTCCAAAGACCTGCTTATTTATTAAATGTGTATATCATGTGGACATAAAAATGCATAAAACTGGTACGTGATCAAGGACTAAACCAGAGTGGTGGGTAGAGTCTAATATTTGCATTAAAATTGGGAGTGCAGGTGATAGAAACTTGAAGCTCTCCTTCTACACCTTCTCTTCAAACACTTTGCTGCCCAGTCCAGCTCATTCCCAGTTTCTGAGCCAGGCTGGCAGAGGAAAAAATAATCCCTTTCTGGTCATCTTATCAAAGTGTGTATGTTGTTCCCTAGTTAAACACTTCTGATTCGTTTTTTAAATAATTAAAAAATAAAATTAGAGAAGTACCAGGGAAACAAAAGAGTATTATACTGTTAACACACAACCGTACTAATTTTAAGAGAGGGGAAAATCATTCTAATCACTGACATTGTAGCAACGCAGTACGTATTTTCCTAGTGAAATGCTTTCAGTTTGCCTTTCTGATACGAAACAGGCATATTCATTATTCCCAAGCCACTATGTATTTGCCATCAATTGCGAAAAGCAAAAGGGAGGGAGAAGTCTGTTCCCGCATCTCACTGTTTATCCTCAGCAAATGTCTATTAGCAGTATACCGGGGTTGGGAATTCTATGTCTAATATCAGAGATGTGATCCCATTCTGAAGAAGCTGAAGACATCTGCTTTATCCCAGTATGGAAGTTGAAAGCAAAATGTGTGCAAAGTTTGGTGCTTTATCACAAGATAGCTCAAAATAAACAAAAAACCACAGAGGACATAAAATATATGTGAACATATGTACAAAGAGACAGGACAAAGTTATGGTCCACCTCTTTGAGCAGCTTTTAAAATTAGCAATCCCAAACCACTCACTTGTACTGATGGTAAGAAATTCATTTGTATAGATGCAAATATTGTGACTAAACAATCCAAACCGCAGCTTGGGAGAAGGAAAAGTCTGTCATAAAGATGGTATGATTTACACCGACGATTTTAAAGAATCTTTGATTTGAAAATCTCTTTATAAAAGACACTGACAGTCATCAGGTGGATCTTTGTCAAAGTACATTTTCCAGATGTCTAAATAAAACAGGTTTACTTTGATGACTTCTACGCTGAAAGCTGAAGGCAGGAGGCAGCACTTGCTTCAGCTGGCATTTCTTCACTTCAGTGGCACAGAACATGCACCTGCTTTTCTGATATTACCTGGCTACAACTCCCATCATCCCTGACCATTGGCTATCCTGGTTGAGGCTGATGGGACCATATTGGCATCCATATCTCTGTGTTCTGCTTTCAGGCATCTTTCAGGTACAGTGGTACCTCGGATTACAGACGCTTCAGGTTACAGACTCCGCTAACCCAGAAATAGTACCTCGGGTTAAGAACTTTGCTTCAGGATGAGAACAGAAATCATGCGGCAGCAGCAGGAGGCCCCATTAGCTAAAGTGGTACCTCAGGTTAAGAACAGTTTCAGGTTAAGAACAGACCTCCAGAACGAATTAAGTTCTTTACCCGGGGTACCACAGTAATTGGTTCAGGGAGTAAGACTGCACACTTTCAGCCAAACGACATCCAAGAGTGGTAAGCACACTGCCTTTTTTTGCACAGCAAAGGATGCTTCCCAAAGGGGTGGTTGGGAGTTGAGAGCAGAATTAAGCAACAGAGAGGAAAGGGGCACTTAACCCTTTCCCTACCCTTTGTTGCCCTGTTCAGAGTTGCTCTCCCAAGAGCCTCTCCTCCCCTCACTCTAGCTTCAACTCATGTCTTCAAAGCATCATTTTGGAGCAGGTACATAGTAGGTGGGCAGAAATCAAGCGCTCTCCTCTCATGTGTCTGTTAGAATTCCTGGTCTATGATTGCAGTCATGGGATTTTGTCTTTCACATGACGGTATGTGTTTTGACTCCACAGAGTGGGAAGTGACGGAGACCAGGATGTTTGTGTTACTGTGTTCTGTGAAGTGGGACTATTGTCCTTTGTTCTTTTTCTCTTTGATGCTAGAGAGAGAGGGAGCCATGTTGCAGTGCTCCGTGTGTATTTATATGTAAATAAAGTAGATTAGCCAAAATGCTGAGGTCTGTCACGTGCATGATGCGCAAACTCTGCGGATACCTAAGTGTGCCGGTGTCAGTTGGCATCAGTCACTGTGATGTTTGGGCTGATGAAAGCTTTTGAAGCTCCTGAATGATCGACCAGGAGAGAGGGAACATGCCAGTCAGGCATGTGTCTCTGCCAGGGTCCTACTCAAGTGTAGGCTGAATTCCTGACAGTCTCCACACTCAACTGCCTCCTCTGGAAGTGTTTCTTCCTGTACAAAAGTTGCCATCTAGCTACCATGACTCATGTCCTAGTGTAATGTATACAGTAGTACCTCGGGTTAAGTACTTAATTCGTTCCTGAGGTCTGTTCTTAACCTGAAGCACCACTTTAGCTAATGGGGCCTCCTGCTGCCACCGCACTGCCAGAGCACGATTTCTGTTCTCATCCTGAAGCAAAGTTCTTAACCCGAGGTACTATTTCTGGGTTAGCAGAGTCTGTAACCTGAAGCGTATGTAACCCGAGGTACCACTGTAGTTTGTATATAATGACCACTCACACTATACAGAGCTTATAGCCCACCTACTCTCAGCAGCCAGAAGCATCATAGCCAGACACTGGAGAGACCTGTCAGGGGTGAACATGGACCAGTGGTACCATATCATATGGGAAACAGCCTTACTAGAAAGGCTAACCAATAAACTGAAACTAACACAGGGACAAATAGAAGAGGATACCTTCACCCCAGTGTGGCTCCCCTTTATCACATACATAGCCCAACAAGACAACAAGAAGAACCCACCAACAGCATATGAATCAATCTGGCTTACATGACCCAACAAGCCCCACCCCCAACAAGCCCCATTGCAGCCAACCAGACAACCAACCATACCCTGGGCCCCCAACCTCCCTCACTACGAAGGAAACAAGCAAATAGAAAGAGAACCTATCTAATTAACGCTGACACAAAACCCCACATGTACACTGTAAAAAAATATCAATTTCAATACCACCCCTTCTTTCCCTTCCTCTTCTTCCTGACCTTATACTGTACTCAACACTCCTATTATGTCTCATAACAAATGTAGCTCATCTGTAGAAAAGACTGTACAACTTGAAAAAAGAGACAAGGCATGTACTTTTGTAAACCAAGAAAATCTATAATAAAAAAACAACAACCAGTGGGACATGACTCATGTATTAGTGTAATGTATACTTTGGCTCTTACTATCAAGAAAACCAGTGGGACTCATCTCACATTATTGTCCCTTATTTATAGAACACCAAGATTAAATTGAGTTTTGAACAAGATAGCAAGCTCCATTCTCTCTATTACAAGAAAAGGGTCCGCAAGTAAAGTTATGTTTTTTTAAAATAATAATATAATAATCTTGTGACTACTGTATATTGAAAACCACAACTTGGGTCAATATACTGTAATTGATAGCCAAAGAAGAATCATATTTACATTCTGAAATTTTACACATACTAAAAATAATATTGTCTGCCTGCTAGATACTACCAGTGCAACAAGATAATGCTTGAGCAGGTTTTTTGTTTAGAAAGCTTTTAGACCCACTAAAGAAAGGTGCCTCTAAACATGCTTAAATAATTGCTTAAACGATTAAATAATTGTTAAGCTGGTCATTCAGTTCCACTTCCTTCATTTCTCCCAGTCTCTGGACGACTTGGGTTCCTTCAGCCTAACCTAGTGGTTGTGAGTTAAGTCCCATCAATGCCACTCTGTTAGAAAACATGTCAGAGCTGGGAACTAGGACCCTATTCATCAAGCCAGAAGCCAATACAAAGCCAGTCTCTAGACTACTGTAGCCCAGAGAAAGGCCCAACACAAAAGGAGGTCTTTTGTAGCTTTCCCTGACCATATTGGAGCGTTGATGGGTGTGGCTAGCCCAGAACGTGGGAATAAATGATGGCTCAAGTTAACTCATCACATGGAGCAACCATACACAAGGCTGACATCTCCTAGTTCTAACCTGGCGAGACAGTAGGCCAGGACAGCAAGATAAATATTTCTTAATGCTTGTGATGGGTGTTTTATTGTAGTTAGGGTACAATGCCTTGACCTCACAGCAGGTAGCGGCAGGCAACATGGGACTTACTTCTCAGTAAACATGCATAAGATCAGGCTGCTAGTTGTTGGGAGAGCTCCTTGCATGCTGAAAAATAGGGGAAATGGTTTGAAAGGAAGACACCATGGTGGCTGTCACCCCAAGAAGCCTTCTCAGTGAAAACATTAAATATGAAAGGAGAATAGTTAACATATAGAGACATGCTGTTCGAAGAAAATAACGTAATTAAGATCAGGCCTTATGAGGAATTAAAAGATAAACTATCAAGTTGGATGGAATACCACCAAATGAACGACATTTTCTTAAAAGACAAAAAACAAGAGGTTTTGAACAAATAAAATCAATATTAGAAATTGCAGTAATACAAAACAATAACAAAATACTGTCTAAGGTTTATGAATTTCTATTAGAATGGCACACAAAAGATGAAGAAATTAAGAGTGTCATGATCAAATGGGCAATGGATATTGGCCACAACATTAAATATGAGAAGTGGATAAAATTATGGAACACTGGACTAAAATTTACAGCATGTACATTGTTAAAAGAAAATCTGTTAAAAATGATGTATAGATGGTACCTCACGCCAATTAAATAGACAAAGATGTATAAAACAGGAAACAAGAATTGCTGGAAGTGTGGGGTAAAAAAAGGTAGTTTCTTTCACATGTGGTGGTCATGTGACAAGGTGAAAATTTATTGGGAAAGTATATTCAATGAACTAAAGAAGATCTTTCGGTATACATTTTTGAAAAAGCCAGAGGCATTCTTGTTGGGAATGGTGGGAGAGGATATTGATAAGAAAGACCAGAAACTGTTCCTATACGCAACAACAGCGGCGAGGCTACTGCTGGCTCGGGTGTGGAAACAGCAACAATTGCCAACAGTAGAAGAGTAGCAGCACAAGGTTATGGAATATGCAGAAATAGCCAAATTAACGGAGGAAATTCGACAACAAGGTGATGAAACATTTCAAAAAGAATGGGGAAAATTTATGTCATATATGCGGTATAGGATAAGGTGAAATAGTGAAATTAGTAGAATGGAAACAAACCTCATAATGGCAAAATAAAAAGAATTTTTACTGGACATTAATGACAATATGAACTAAAATGTAAAGTGCAATCAAGGTAACTAACAGTATTTGTAAATGAATATAGACAAACAACAAGAATCGTTTATACAGAAAGATTTATTTGTATACAGACACCATATGGACAAAGATGGAAGAAGAAGAACAATATACAAAATGGATAAAGACAATGCAAAAAATTTAGAGATGATAAAAAAGCCAGAAGAAGGAAGGAGGGAAGTCAGCTCTTAGGAGCAAGTATAAATGTAAAATGTAATGTAATATGTGTATGTATAGTATGTAATTACAAAACTAATAAAGATTACCATGAGGGGGGGAAATAGGGGAAATTCTTTCCTAAAAGTACACAGCTATGGCATTCAGGAGTTTAGCTGGAAGACAAAAATATAAAACAAAGGGAGCCGGTAAGTTGGCCAACTGTGCTTTTCTTTGCAGGGCAAAACAGAAAGGGAAGGGTGTTGCCAAAACCTGGTGTTGATCAGATAGAAATGTGATTTTCTAAAAACAATTTCCACTTGGCACTCAGTTCAGTTCAGGTCAAAGTATTATCAGTTATTCATATTGCCTGGAAGGAACTCTGGGTAAGTCACAGGAAAAAGGTGGGACTATTGTTGGTGTTTCCTGATGGTCAGAAGACTAGCTCATTGTTTTCCTTTTCCTTTTTTGTTATCTATTCATGAATTTAAGTGCACTATCACACCGTGTCATAATTATGCTCTTTCCATCAGAGACAGTTACGATAGCAGAGGCTACATACTACACTTTTTAGCTTTATGTTTACTTTATTGCACTTCCATCTCCTTCTCCTTCTCTCCATCCTTCTGCACCATACATTTAAAAATATAATCCCTCGGGTATTGTTTGAAGTGTTGTCAATTTGATTTACCTCTTGATGCCACCAACAATGACATCCTTCTGGAACAGCTGTCCATGCCCAAGGCCCTACTAATAGGTAAAGGTAAAGGTAAAAGACCCCTGGACAGTTAAGTCCAGTCAAAGGTGACTAAGAAGTTGCGGCGCTCATCTTGCTTTCAGGGCAAGGGAGCTGGTGTTTGCCTGCAGAAAGCTTTCCAGGTCATGTGGCCAGCAGGACTAAACAGCTTCTGGCACAACAGAACACTAAGATGGAAAACAGAGTGCACAGAAACACTGTTCACCTTCCTGCCACAGCAGTACCTATTTATCTACTTGCACTGGTGTGTTTTCAAACTCCTAGGTTGGCAGGAGCTGGGACAGAGCAACGGGAGCTCACTCCGTCGCGGGATTCAAACCACCAACCTTCTGATCAGCAAGCCCAAGAGGCTCAGTGGTTTAGACCACAGCGCCACTCGCGTCCCTCACCCTGCTAATGCAGCCTGTGGGGCAGCGTAACATAATGTATACAGTGCATGCATGAGACCAGGGAGATTTGCGTTTAAATAACCATTCTGCCATTAAGTTTGGTAGCACCCACTTTTAGACCACTGCATCTCTCAGTTTGTCCCGCATTACAGAATTTTTGTTACTTATTCTTGATATGAAATCAAGCCACCCAAACAATTTGGGATTGACAACTGAATATATTCAAGGGTGATAAAATAAAAACCAAAACCTGCTATTGTGTATTAGCTACGTTAGTAAAAAATTATATAAGCGAAGACTGATTCAAACTTTATCTCCTTATATCTTGCATGTGCTTTCCTAATACAAAATGTAAACTCATTATATTAATTCCTATATGATACTGAACACATCTGTATTGTTTTCTCACTTGGGACAGTGATTGAGGTTGGGGAAGAAATTCGATTCAGGTCTCCCCTAAAGTGAAACAATATGCAAACAGAAACGCTGCTATCCTTTGAAATTCACACTTCTCCAAATTTTGCTGTGTAATTAGCCAGCCAACCAAAATGCACATGATACAGGAGAGTGTGCATAAATATGAATATATTGGTCAGAACAACACCCAAAAAAATCAAGAAAATGAGGGGAAGTTGCTTGCAAATATGTGCACATTAGTCAAAATGGCATGTTAGATGTGTTTCTTAGGCAAAACGCACACTACTGATGAATTTTGATAAGGATTTGTTTTTTTAAAAAACACACAATGTGGAAAATGGAATTTAAGACTTGAAGAAGGAGAAGGTGAGAAAACAGAAATTGACAGATCCTTCCGCCCCTAAGGGTGATGCAGACCAAATTAGACTTCCAGTTTATTGGTAGCATCCTAACCCCTGGCAGGCAGCAATAGGAGAGTACCAGAGGCATCGCTGTATCCAGAGCCCGTGCCAGCTAGGGCAGCAGTGCCAGATTTACGTATAAGCAAAACAAGCTGTAGTTTAGGGTCCCACTCTCTTGGGGCCCCCAAAAAAATTTAAAGGGAAAAAATGTGTTTCTAAAGGAACTTTTGTTATTGCCAAATGCCAGTGTGCTTGCATTATTAAGTTTGTTATCATTTTAAGTTAGAGCTTAATAATTATTTCACTATTAATATACTTCTTAATTGTATTTCAGTTCAACAAAATACGTATTTTGTTATGTGCAAATAGCTTTAGATACCTATTAGGTCCATAAATTACCATATAGCATATATTCAACACAAAAAACAGTGACAATTTGTTGCTGATAAAGGACAGCGGGACATATAAAGGGCCCCATTACCTTCAGTAGCTTAGGGCCTCATCAAACCTAAATCCGGCCCTGTAGGGCAGAACGGCAGTGTGGAAGAGGAAAAGTCTACATCCTTGCCAATGTGGTGTGGTGGTTAAGAGCGATAGACTCGTAATCTGGTGAACCGGGTTCACTTCCCCGCTCCTCCACATGCAGCTGCTGGGTGACCTTGGGCCAAGTCACACTTCTCTGAAGTCTCTCAGCCCCACTCACCTCACAGAGTGTTTGTTGTGGGGGAGGAAGGGAAAGGAGAATGTTAACCGCTTGTGAAGGGGCATATTACAATATAATTGTTGTATTATGCCAAAGGGATACACCAGCCAGAGGGACAGGGTTTGTTGCTTAAATGTTGCAGTGCAATTGGGCCCCTCATTGGAATGTCTAGCTTGGGCAGATAGAGGTAAAGAACAAGGATTTATTGTCATACCAGGATGAGGGAGGTTGCAAGAAGGAGGGAGGGGAGACCAAGACCTTACATGGTAATAGGAACTTATTATAAGTTTTGATTTCCCAGAAATCAGGTGGTTTACAAGAAATCAGGTGTTCTTCTATTCTGCAAATGTATAAAAAGCTGGCTCGCTCAGAATTCGGGGGCAGGCATTGGGTAACGCGTGTCTGTACCATTACTTTGTCATGACAAAATAAAAATATTTACTGTTGTCTAATTGGCTCTTTGAAGTGAATTCTGATACTCCAAAGGAAAGGTCTATCACTTGGAGACTCCTTGGTGTAGTGATAAAGCAGGATATCAACTCCAAACTCTTCTTCTTCTTCTTGCTGCATGTTTTCAATGGGTACAGCAGGGGCCTCCCCAAGTCAGGGACTCTTCCATGCCAGCAGAACCTTGCATGGCTGGCCAGAGGGGTGTCCCCATCTCATCTAAACCCCCACCGCCATAGATGATCGGGAGTTTGGCTCACTCTAATTTAACTAATCACAAACTCCTACTCATCAAAACATATAATGCTAGTGCCGTTTTAGAGATAGTGCCGTTTTTTAGCACTGCTTTTTGAGCTGAACCAAGTATCCCTTGACTTCATACTCCAAGGTGCTCTGAGAGTACAAACAAAAATGCACAAGAACTATATACACCTCTTCCAAGTCAGTCAAAAAACCTCAAACGACAGTGAAGGCATCAAGGGAAGGATACTCAATGCACAGAATGGCAACTTTCATACTTAACAGCCAAGGCTGCCGTTCTGCAAAGCAACTTACATGCACATGGCAGATGAATTGCAAGAGTCTTTTCCATGCTTTATTAAGTTTCATACATAACAAAAACAAACTTATATAAACCAAAAACAATCTTGTGTAAGTAATCTTATGTAAATATACAAATAAAAACTGATTCAATCTTATACAGTCTCTTTTGTTTGACGTTCTTACTAATGTGTGATAGACTTCTCATCAGCTCCCGGTGCATTTAAAATTTCTAATATCAAATGTACATATGATTATTACCTTTATCTTTTCATATTTTCTAATACATTCTTACAACGTATCGTACCAATTTTCCTTATTTCTTTGTTATTATTTTATACAGAGGTCATTCAGATGCTGCCATAGATGTCACACCACTGTTATATTTTTGCAAATATTTCTTAAACATGTCCCATTTTTGAATAAATGATTGTTTTGTGTTACCTCACAACCCATTAGTCAATTGTGCCATTTCTGCATATCCTAGTAATTTATTCTGCCATTCCAATCTTGTTGGAACCCTTTCCCCTTTCCAGTTCATCACGATTAACATTCGGGCAGCCACTGTTGCGTATAGAAAAAAATCTTTTACATTTTTTTGGTATGTCTCTGCCAATGATTCCAGGCAGGAAAGCTTCTAAGTTTTTTTATGAATGTTAATTTATAAATCTTTTTCTTTTCATTTCATCATAGATAAGATTCTAAAACCCTTTGATTTTCCTGCATGTCCACCACATGTGGTACATATTTCCTTCACTTTCCCAACATCGCCAGCATTTGTTTGAGACATTTTTATACATTTTTGAAAGCTTTGATGGAGTGAGATACAAGAGGTTTTAATGCAGTAGCTTGCACAGCGAAACAGGTTCTGTTTCAAAATGAGTTGTCCATTCAGCTAGATGAATGGACACCCACAGCAGAATCTTTGACGATGCTTTGGAATGTAACTACACTTATTTCTCATGCATGCACATATATGGTTAGCATTGACTAGTGCTTCATTGAGTGTTCACAGTCCTTCACATATATTTTTTCAATAATCTTAACAGCTCTGCAATGTTGCTCAGAATTGTTATTACTGTATTAGAGATTGCTGGGGGAGGGAGGGAGTGAAAGGAGGGCAGTGAAGTAGACAGGCACCAGACTCAAGCAAATTGCATATTATACGCATGTTTACCAAATCATGTTCCCGATCCAGCAAGCCTGTCCCTCAAATTTCCTCTTTCCCAAGGAAGTTCAAGAAAATGAAGGGGGAAACAACATACATTTAAACAAGAGACCAAGTGGAACAGAACACACATTTATTTATCTACCCACCCTTCCCTTCATTGCCAAACTTAAATAGCTGAAGAGAGCAAATGACGAAAATTCTGAATTTAGTCCCACATGATGTCGTCAAACGGAAAAGGAAAAGATACACAGAGCGTGAAGAGAAGAAGGAAAAGCTCTGAAAGTTCAATGGAGGACTTATCAATCATCTGGCTGTGACTGTAGGCATATCCTGCCTCTGCAGTATCTGCTTCTGTGAACCAAGGCCATAGACATCTAAACAGGAATTATATACAATGAAGATACAATATGGGAATTCTTTTCACACACACAGAACTGCTTAAAGGTGAATAACAGGCATTTAAACCATAAACGAAGAAGGGATAGTTGAGGATTTCTTTCGAGGACCAAATTCAGACATGATGTTAAATGCATTAGAGAGCACACCAGGCAGGGAAGAAGAAGAAGAAGAAGAAGAAGAAGAAGAAGAAGAAGAAGAAGAAGAAGAAGAAGAAGAAGAAGAAGAAGAAGAAGAGTAGTAGAAAGTGATAGTAGTAGTAGTAGTAGAGGAAGATGATGATGATGAAGAAAGTGCAGAAAGTGATTTACTCTCCATCCTTGGAGGTTTTTAAGCAGAAGCTGGATGGCCATCTATCATGGATGCTTCCCTTGCAGGGAACGGTTCAACTAGATGACTTTTGCGCTCCCTTCCAACTCTACAATTCAATGGTTCTATTCTATGACTGGCCTCCCTTACAGTGCAGCTGTGGCAAAGTCAGACTTTACGCCCACATACTAACAAAAGCTGTCAAGGTGGTTTACAATCCATTTAAAGGTAAAGGTCAAGGGACCCCTGACCGTGAGAGTTGCAGACAACTCTGGGGTTGCGGCACTCATCTCGCTTTATTGGCCGAGGGAGCCGGTGTACAGCTTCCAGGTCATATGGCCAGCATGACTGGAGAACCAGAGCAGCGCATGGAAATGCTGTTTACCTTCCCGCCGGAGCGGTACCTATTTATCTACTTGCACTTTGATGTGCTTTCGAACTGCTAGGTTGGCAGGAGCAGGGACCGAGCAACGGGAGCTCACTCCGTCGTGGGGATTCGAACCACTGACCTTCTGATCGGCAAGCCCTAGGCTCAGTGGTTTAGACCACAGCGCCACAATCTATTTAGAATGCACTAAAAAAAGAAAGAAAAGGCCAAGACTTGCTTGGAGCAAAGGTATCCCCCTCACATATCAGGTATTCTAGCTGCCATTCTGATGGCCCTCTCAAACCAGGGCTTCATTCCTGGCCTGCTTAGCTGCTGGCTCTAGTGGCAGATGAAGGAGACACTAGGTAACAAAGGTGTCCTCACACACAAATACACTCACTTGGCACCCAATGGTTCAGCAGCCACTGAATAATAGCTTTACATGAGGATTTTGGGTTTAAAGGCTCTATGGGAGAGAGGCCTATGGCAACAGAGTCCTTAGCACATTTAGCACCACTCCTGTTTCTTCTGAAAGAAAGGAAGACACTTGGAAATTAACATACTGGGGGGTTTTCAACATCTGGCACAGTTTACCACATGCAGCGAGAAGGCAAGTTCATATTTCGGCTTCGGAATGAAATATGTTATAAAATTAGCACACGCACAGGTTTAATTGATCCCAACTCCAAGATGGTCCTCCCGGGTACGTTTCCAGGTTGGACTGGTTCCATACGGATCTCACTGTATCACGTTTTGCTACAGCTTGCTTCAAAGTTGTGAATAACTTGGCAACACCCAGAGATTCCTGTGCCACAGATCAGCTTTTGTGTAAAGAGAAAGTTGCAAAAACACTGATTCACTGTACAGTGGTACCTCTGGTTACGTACTTAATTCATTCCGGAGGTCCTTTCTTATCCTGAAACTATTCTTAACCTGAAGCACCACTTTAGCTAATGGGGCCTCCTGCTGTCGGTGTGGCGCTGGAGCATGATTTCTGTTCTCATCCTGAAGCAAAGTTCTTAACCCAAGGTACTATTTCCGGGATAGCGGAATCGGTAACCTGAAGCGTATGTAACCTAAAGCGTATGTAACCCGATGTACCACTGTATTAGCACTAACAGTGCTTTCAAAAGTATATAACAGCACATATCAAAATTCTTTTTTTTCTGGACTTAATTATATATAACAAGATTCCTTTTTATGTGGTGTTTTACCATGGCAAGGAACTGTATGTGTGAACCAGTAGAGGACTCCAGAAAAATAATGTGGTAATCCTCCTCTTCCTAATCAGCACTGTTTTGAATCCACCGTGATATATCCAGAGCCAGACAACTCTATTCTCCAGAATGTGAGGCCACACATGCACATGACTTGCAAGAATTGACAAGAACCTGTCCATATGAACACAAGTCCTTTTGCACTCTATTATGCAAATTTATGAGAATCTAGACTTGATGAATTGCAGCACTATTTTCGATAGTGGTTCTTCTCTGCAACAGTAGCATTTCCTAGCATAACCAGTGAATCTCATGCAAAAGCTCAAATATGAGATGGGCAGAGCCACAGAATCCAGAATCGCTTCAGTGATTCAATCCATAATCATCCTCCTCCTGCTGCATCTCAAAGTGCCAGAGGTAGGGTCTTTGTGCGCACACTTCCTAGCAATTAGCTCAGTGTATTTTCCACATTTGTTCTGAATGTTTCAGAGATGGGGGGGTGGAACAGCTATGAGTCACTAGTGAGTAATACAACTTCTGCCATCAGGAATGTGTTTAGCTTTTATCACATTTTCCCCCTTAAGAATTAAGCAATTCAACAGATCGCTTAATAGCAGGATGCTCACAACCCAAATTTAAAGGTGCTTTAGATAAGAAAGATCTGATATGTGATTTACTAAACAATGCTTAGCCATAGGCATTAGTTCATGCACATTGCATGGTTAACATTCTATGTACTCTGTAATGATAGAAAGGGGAGGGAAATTTCAAGGAAGCACCTTGAAAGAAACATAGAAAGGGCTTTTTCCACATTGATATTGATATTGTAATGAAGCATGCACAGACAGACATAAAAATGTAAATAATAATGATGATGATGATGATGATGATGATTTATTATTTATACCCTGCCCATCTGAGTTTCCCCAGCCACTCTGGGCAGCTCCCAATCGCGTGTTAAAAACAATACAGCATTAAATATTAAAAACTTCCCTAAACAAGGCTGCCTTCAGGTGTCTTTTAAAAATAGGATAGTTGCTTATTTCCTTGACATCTGATAGGAGAGCATTCCACAGGGCAGGCGCCACTACCGAGAAGGCGTATGTATGTATGTATGTATGTATGTAAGCGTAAGGTTTTTTATTATTATTAACAAAATCAATATAAGAGACCATCTATTGTATTTACCACATCTATATTCCACTAATCTGGACAGCAAACGCCAGCTTCAAGATTTTGAAGCCTCCAACAAAAGATCACCAGTAAAAGTTTTTAACTAAGAATGTACTCTGTCCAGATAACCTGTGCAAGATGGGCAAGTTATGTGCCAAGTTGAACAATGCAGTCCGAACTTCACACCAAATACAATACAGTTTTAGATGTTTGAGTACCATTTTGGCATCCATTTTTTCCCCAAGTGTGGTCAGTAACAATCCTAGATAAGACTAGAAAGCAAAGCTTTCTTGGTTTATGGTCCAGGTTCTCGATGCACTTCTCCCTTACTGATCTCAGGATCCTAACAAGTCTCCCATCCTATATTCCAGAGCCACCACACCTGTGGGATTATCCTTTTATCTTAACAACCTTGTGAACTAAACTAGATCATGAAGGGGCTTGAGTTCCCACCGCATGCTGTTTCCTAGTCTGTTAAGTATAGGAAAGTTAAGCAGTGTTTATTTCATTGAACTATTGCAACATTTGTACTCTTCTTCTCCACTTAATGGCAACCAAATTACAGGTATATGAAATTAAAAACTAACAGTATGACAATTTTTAAAACAAGACATGAGCAAAAATTGTAGCAAAAGTTACAATGTTTCAGAAATAAGCTCTGAAGAGAGCAAATAAAGGCACAAACATTTCACAAATATGTTTTACATTCATAAAACATACAGGTCAAGTTGTCATTTATATTACAATTTAAAAACACCAGTCCACATGCATGTTGCCAGTATCCTCATCCTTTACATGCCTGCACATTGTATTTTGTTGTGTTACAAGTGTCTTCCATAAAGTACACACTAGTATTTGCATTTGTGGAAGAATTATAACCTTGTGCTCTTTCTCAATGCTATACAATTGTTTAGAAGTGTTTCAATATCCATAAAAACACAGCTTCTGTTCATCAACACTCAGAGGCCAACAAGTAACCGCTGCTCATTAATACACAAATTCTCCTTTCCCCTATCTCATTGTCAAGTTTCCTTCGATTACACCGTATTTCTCACCAAGGATTGCTAATCGCTTACAAAACTATGTCAGCTTCTTGTTCACATCCTCTCGTAAAATAAGCCTTTGTTCCCTAGTGTTTGTACAACATCAGAGCCTATGTGAAATTGCTTTGGCACAGACAACAGAGCTAGTATCAACCAGTCCATTTCTGACTTGGTCAGTACTGTAATTTTCAAACAGCATTCTTAAGAATCCTGGGCTCCTCAGTGAAGGAGGAACTACATTTTGCACATAGTAATAATAATAATGGGACACGGGTGGCGCTGTGGGTTAAACCACAGAGCCTAGGACTTGCCAATCAGAAGGTTGGCGGTTCGAATCCCCGCAATGGGATGAGCTCCCATTGCTCGGTCCCTGCTCCTGCCAACCTAGCAGTTTGAAAGCACGTCAAAGTGCAAGTAGATAAACAGGTACCACTCTGGCGGGAAGGTAAACCACTTAGCAAGTAAAGGGATGTGAAAGAGGTACAATTAGTGTAAAAACCTCGCAAACCACTGGACTGAATCATGCCTGAAAATGAGGAATGTACCCATTTCTCTTTTATAGGTATGCCATACGTATCCCCTGCCCTGTTGAACCCCTCCAAGATGCACAAGTATAACTGCCATACATTTTAGAGGCACAATCATTAAAGGTCCCAATTCAAACTACTTACAGCTGGTTGAATGTCTACTTACTAGGAAGCCACAAAGGTTATGTCAGAACCCCATCAAGCAATGTGGTCTTCAGGTAGCTGAAGCACAGCTGTATGGCAACATTCAGGCTTGGTTATGATGTTGGCAATTCCATCACAATGAGTATACAGTGGTACCTCAGGTTAAGAACTTAATTCATTCTGGAGGTCCGTTCTTAACCTGAAACTGTTCTTAACCTGAGGTACCACTTTAGCTAATGGGGTCTCCCACTGCCGCTGCACGTTTTCTGTTCTCATCCTGAAGCAAAGTTCTTAACCCAAGGTACTATTTCTGAGTTAGCAGGGTCTGTAACCTGAAGTGTCTGTAACCTGAAGCATCTGTAACCTGAAGTATCTGTAACCCGAGGTACCACTGTATTATCTTGACAAAATGATAGCTCAGTGCAAAGAAATCCAAATCATACTATTAGCAGAACTGCCACGTGACCATTTCTTTCAAGCTTATAACAGCCAGTGAATAGTTATAGTTTTAATACGTTTAAGAGAATTAATGTGAATGAATTAACACTGGCTGTCCTGCATACACATACACCCCTCTGGTAGAAGTAGCAACTCTTACATTTAGCTATAGTGTCCGAATTATGCTACTAATTCACATACACACATCAATTTCTTTAGTTCAGCCCCTTTCTCTCCTATTGAGAGCAATGTGAAATGCACTGATCAATGAATTAGCAATAGATTTGTAAGGTAAAAAAAATGGATTTGAAGTCAGAGCAATCTTCCAAAGTTTTATTTATCTGTAGAAGGATTTCCAAAACAATGTTCATTAAAACAGCCCCAAATGTCATATATGTAAAAAGTGTAGCATTATTTGATCAGTTGATTAGTTCTGCGATTAAAAGCAACGCAACTTTACACTGGGGTCATTTGATAGCTTGACAAAATTTATTTTAACCAAGACGGCAAGCTGCTTTCCACAAAACTGCTGTGTATATACTTCTCTTATAAATGGTGTTGCTTCAGTGTTTATGTTTTAATGTGATTTAATTATTTGCAAGCCACACTGAGAACTTGTGGAAGGGAGGGGGGCATTAGACCTATCAAAGGTTATCCTTGAAGCTTCCCCCTTCATTATTTTGGAAGGAGGTTGCCTCCCCCATAATAGTGAAAATGTAAAATTCAACCATAAACTCCCTTTCAATAATACATTCAAAACTGATACTGCAACCATCAGCTTGTTTTTTTTTTAAGTTTCCCTTATCTTACGTAAATTCATACATACTCCTAGGACTCTATTTTCTAAAATCTATTTTTAACTTCACAGAAAATTCCAGTGTCTATTGCCTGATATATTGCAGAGACTGTGGATCTGCCAAGGCACCAGCAACAAGCCGTAGATACTACCAGTCAAAGTCTGAACCCCAGTCTAAGCAGCTAGGCATTTAATTGAATTTTGCCTTTTCCCCTAGCAGCTAAGCACCAGGCTACTCTGGCTGATGCTGAAAAATATCTGAGTGTCTGGATGCTGTGCTGAGAAAACTGAGGGAGAAAGGCAGCAGAGGGAGGGCAGACTATAAGACTGGTAAAAATGATCATTTGCCAATGCAAAATCAGCAATGTAGCCTTCCAAATCCCATTTGAACAAGTGCACAGGCAGAGCTGGATGGAAAATTCCAGAGGAGCGTTTTGCCAATTCATTGATAGCACTGTTCATATTTTCTAAAGGGAAGGGAAGAGCTCCTTGAATTTTTCCTACAATGCTGCATTTAATGCCTGTTAGTTAAAACTAAGTTCTCAGGAAGATGTTGATGAACAGAATTCATTTCCTTTTATGACAAGGATCAACATGACCCAAAAGTTGTTAAAGGGTCTAGGATAACATTTGCTACATTTCAAGAGAGCGTTTATTTTTGCTCTCCTCTCCCCTGTCCTTTATCAGGTCTACTACCCTCCCTCCTTCACCTCCCAAATCTCTATCCAGGCACCCCCCCCCCAGTTAACAAAGCCAATTCTATTTATTGTGTTTCCGCTTTACTAATTGCCCATGGCAAGGTACAAAGCACAGGGACACATGCAAATCAAAACAGCCAAACCTTAAAAACAGAACCAAAGCTCAATTTAAGATCAGCAGCTGCCACAAATTCGAAGTAAATCTTTTTCACCATTTCCCTAAAACTAGAGAAAGGTGGAGCGATGCAAGCATTTATAGGCATTCAAAAGCAGCAGTGCCACAATGAAGAATGCACTAATACAGGCTGGCACCCTAGAGCACGAGAGAGCCAAACTGGATGACTTTGTCAGTTCCATATGTTTTGCCTGGTTCTGTGTTTAAATGGTTCCATGTCTGCAGCTGTCTGCAGCATCCCCCCAGGAGAATTTTCACCAGGAACCTGGTTAGCAGCAGGGACATAGTACAATTCTTACCATGTTGGAAGGTGCTACAAATGATGATGTTTCAATGCTGGAAACTTTCATCTACTGCCACGGAACACACAAACATTGTGCATAAAGGTAAAACTGTGTAACATGATGGTGGCCTCCAGGTAAGTGCCTTAAAATCAGGTAAAGGTAAATGTAGAGGGACCCCTGACCATTAGGTCCAGTCGTGACCGACTCTGGGGTTGCAGCGCTCAACTCACTTTACTGGCCAAGGGAGCCGGTGTACAGCTTCCGGATCATGTGGCCAGCATGACTAAGCTGCTTCTGGCGAACCAGAGCAGCGCACTGAAACACCGTTTACCTTCCAGGCCAGAGCAGTACCTATTTACCTGCTTGCACTTTGACCTGCTTTCGAACTGTTAGGTTGGCAGGAGCAGGGACCGAGGAACGGGAGCTCACCCCGTTGCAGGGATTCAAACCATCAACCTTCTGATTGGCATGCCTAAGAGGCTCAGTGGATTAGACCACAGAGCCACCCCCGTCCTTTATTGAAAAAGTAACATTGCTCAAACAGAGATCAGGATCTGGGAGCTCCTGGTCTACTAAAACCACCCAACCATAAATGTGTATGCAGTGGAGACATGTAAGGTTTAACCCACAGCTCCACCCTCATCCCAATTAAAAATCAGGTGGCAATGACATTTTGCTTTCCTTTACCCTACAGTTCCCACCCCCTGCTCTGCCTCTAGCATAGCACAGCCAGATGCAAAGAAAGCCAGGCTCCCTGTACCTTTGCCTGTTGTGGACAAGGAAATGCAATTTCAGGATCAGCTTGTCAAGCAGGAGTGAAAAAAGCCACACCTACTGAAATTCGCTACACAACTGTTGTGTCTGCTTCAACGTCTCCGGATCACAATGGGGGGGGGCAATTCAATTCTTTATTTATACGGCTATTAGCCCATAAAGTATGTACGAACATAAAAGCACAGAAGCATAAAGACCAATATATCCAACAACAGAAGGTGAACACCACGATGCAAGGGTGGGTCATTGAGCAGTGACAAATAACAGCTTGGGGCCCGGAAAGATCCAAGGGATGGTTCACAGAAAAAGGAAAACTGGAGACGAGATCCGTCATGCACTCTCATCATAACTGTCCGATTAGTTTTTGATGTTGTTTTTTTGTGTGGTTTTTGTGTGTGAGATAACCGCATTCAGGAATCTCGCCACCTGCAGAGTTACAGAAGGATCTGTATCCTGCAAGAGCAGTGCGGCATGTGACTCAGCAGGCCTGCCAACCAAGCGCAGTAAAGCAGGACCCAGGAATTTAGTCCTGGCTATGCTATGTAGGGGACAGTTGAACATTATATGTGGAAGAGATTCAACTGTTTTCCCGTCACACTCGCATAGCGGAGACACCAAACCCTTGGAAAATCTGTGGCTCAGCAGGTTCGATGGAAAAACATTGAACCTTGCACGAATAAATGCAAGTCGGTGTGGTACAGATGAAAGAGATGACATGTATGATGGAAGGCCAAGTGGTGGGGTTAATCCGTGATACCTGGGGGAGCAGACACCCCCACGCCTGGAGAGGTTGTGTTGATTTTCAATGTCTGCTAATCTTTGCTCGATAAGGCTTTTGGCTGAGCGTAGGTTCATCTTTAAGGAGTAGGGGGCGGGCAGCAGTCACACCATTTTCAAGTGACAATCTCCTACAGATAGGAGGGTTGTTGCAGCTAGCTCAGGGCACACCAAACAATGCACTTTGCTCAGTCTGCAGAACACAAGACTCTTAATCTCAAGATTGTGGGTTTGAGCTCTACGGTGGGGAAAAGATCCCTGCTTTGCAAGGGGTTGAGCTAGATGACCCTTGTAGTCCCTTCCAACTCTACAATTCTATGGATCTATTCATTTTATAACACAAATAAAGAGCACAAACAGAAAAAATAAGCAAAACAAACATATTCTTGTCATATCCTTATTTTTCTAAACATTGTTAAGTGGGCTTCCCCAAGTCCCACCTATCTGATTTTCATTTTACTTCATCTTTAGCAGTTTACATATATCATAATTTCTAACCATCTTTTTTTTGTCAGATTTACTTTAACCGTAAAAAACTTCACATTTTATCACTTACAAATAATACTATTTTCAAGTATACTATCTTCTACTTGTAAACCTACAGCCTATATCCAAAGCTATTCTAAGATTTTAAATATTAACATATTTTTTCAAGTATTCCTTAAACTTCTTCCAATTCTATGGTTCTAAGTTCTACTTATATGACATGTACAGTCCTATATAGAGAATTTAGTGATCCCAGATAGATTGGGTGTGGCTGCTACCGCAATCCCACTCTTTATCTCTAGGTTCCTTCCTCCCAACGTACAACTGTCATCTGCAACCTAGAGTTGCCACAATTCACTTTGAAAGCTCTGCACAAAACTGAACATTCAAGGGCAACGGTTCTCAAACTCCCCATCTTCACAGAACACTTAGTACAACAAACCCCTGAGCAACTGCTACAGAATCCCTGCACATTGCAGAGAATTGCAAGGCAATTTCAAAAGTGCAAACCCCATTGAAATGGGGCACCTCTATGGAAATGTAGAGAAAAAGAAGGAACCTTTTACCACATGTGGTGGATATGCCCCAAGGTAAAAGACTTATGGGAAAGGATTTATAATGAATTGAAAAAAGTGTTGAAAAACACATTTACTAAAAAACCAGAAGCCTTTTTACTTAGTATAATGGGGGGTGAAATCCCCAAAAAGGATGTTACTTTTTTTCCTGTATGCCACAACAGCTGCGAGAATATTGTTAGCAAAGAATTGGAAGAAACAAGATATACCAACTATTATATACTGAAGTTCTCATCCTGGGCCAGCAGGGGAATACTGTAGATAGTTCAGGTCCATATATGCAAATAAAGGATTAAAAGTGACGTTCAGTGATTGGATAGTTACAGAAAATGGTTACTGTTGCGTTCTAGTGAAGCTCTATATAAGCAGGCTGGCTGAACCTTTCAGTTCAGTTCTGTTCTGGCCTGTGAATAAACAAGAGCTGTTTGAAGAATCGCTGTGTCGTCTGATATGTTCACACACAACTTTACACCATCTATTGAAGAATGGCAGATGAAGATGATGGACTATATGGAACTTGCCAAACTGACCGGGGGACTCCGAGACCAGAGAGAAGAGACGGTGGAAGAAGACTGGAAGAAGTTTAAGGAATATTTGAAAAAAAATATGTTAATATTTAAACCTTAGAATAGCTTTGGAAGTGGATATAGGCTGTAGGGTTAGAAGCAGAATATAGGATATTTTAAAATAGTATTATTTGTAAGTGATAAAATGTGAAGTTATTTTAAGTATGATTAAAAAAACAAAGATGGTTAGAAATTATGATATATGTAAACTGCTAAAGATGAAGTAAAATGAAAATCAGATAGGTTGGACTTGGGGAAGCCAACTTAACAATGTTTAGAAAAATAAGGATATGACAAGAATTTGTTTGTATTGTTTGTCTTTTCTGTCTGTGTTTTTTATTTGTGTTTTAAAATGAATAAAAAAATGGGGGGGAATGGGGCACCTCTACAACCTCACTGCCACCTTCCACAAACTGTGTGTACACCTTAGGACGTGCATATTGTGAGAGGGAAGTAATAGGGGGAATTGTGCAAAATTTATCTATTTATTTTAGCTATCGAATATTTCAGTAGTGCAACCTGTCGGCTAGCAAGTTGATGGTGCATGAGGCTTTTGCATGCAATTAAATGTTTGTTTTGGTCTGGAAGTAGGTCTAAGGAGATATTTAGCAACGCAGGTTTGTTCTATAAATTATTTTACCAGTTTCAACCCAACCTAATATACTTCTGGGCAGCACAAGAGAGCCTGACCTGCAGCGTTCCCTGCAAGCTCTCACAGCAGGAGTGCTGTAAGTCTCTCTTTTCCAGCAGCTGCCCCTTCGAACCTGCAATCTGGGGACAATGAGCATCGTTTGCCTTCGAATTTCCCTTAGCAAGGGCTTTCCTTTTAAAATGTTTCACGCTATGTCCGAGTTAGTTTGCTGCTGCCTTTTGGGGATTGGAGGGAGGGGCCACATTCTTCATCAATATCTTTGGCCAGCTCTCTCTTTCAGTCCTGCATTTAAAAATAGCTTCTCAATGTGGAAGAGATGAGCTGGTGCTTTATACGGAGAGAATCTCAATCTTTCTCTCCCTCTTTCACAAGCTTTTCTCTCTCTCTCTCTCTTTGTGTATTGCAGGATGAACTATTGCAATGCACTCTACCTTTGAAAGTAGACTCGGAAACTGCAACTAATCCAGAATTCGGCAGCTAGACTGGTGACTGGAAGCAGCTGACTGGAACCATATGACACTGGTCCTAAAGGATCTATACTAGCTTCAAGCACAATTCAAAGTGCTGGCACTGACCTTTAAAGCCCTAAATGGCCTCGGCCCAGTATACCTGAAGGAGCATCTCCACCCCCATCGTTCAGCCCGGACACCGAGGTCCAGCTCCGAGGGCCTATGGTGGTTCCCTCACTGCAAGAAGTGAAGATGCAGGGAACCAGGCAGAGGGCCTTGTCGGTAGTGGCGTCTGCCCTGTGGAACGCCCTCCCATGAGATGTCAAGGAAATAAACAGCTATATAACTTTTAGTAGACATCTGAAGGCTGCCCTGTATCATGAGGTTTTTAATGCTTGATGTTTTGTTATGTTTTTATATGTGTTGGAAGCCACCCAGAGTGGCTGGGGAAACCCAGCCAGATGGACGGGGTATTATTATTATTACAGTGGTACCTCTGGTTGCGAACAGGATCCGTTCCGGAGCCCCGTTCGCAACCCGAGCAGAACGCAACCCGCGTCTGCGCGTGCGCGGGTCATGATTGGCCGCTTCTGCGCATGATGTCATTTTGAGCGTCTACACATGCGCGAGCAGCAGAACCCGGAAGTAACCCTTTCCGGTACTTCTGGGTCGCCAGGGGACGCAACCTGAAAAGATTTAATCCGAAGCGTCTTTAACCTGAGGTATGATTGTATTATTATTATTATTATTATTATTATTATTATTATTCGGCAACTCTGTTCTAGTCACCCTTCCTACCTACCTGGTAGTTTTTTGCCCACTTGGCCAATGAACAGTCCATGCCACTGAATTATTATGGGGCAGCTTTCGGCTGTTTTGCCCCCTCAGAGTCTTTCCATCCACTAAAGATTTTTGTGTTGATATTTGTCTGTTGTGTGCACGGGTGCAGTTTTGGCTCCCAAAGCTCTGCACGCTCAGAAAGAATCTCTCTGGGATTAGCATATAAGATCAATAAATTAACCAATTTACTGGACCTAAAAGGGGGAGGGAGAGAAAATTTTCTATTCCCTAATCTACTCATTTAATGTCCTCTTGCCATGCTACTTAGCAATTATAAAAATACACTGGGGGGAGGACAAACAAAAGCCCACTTGCTGGCTTCTGAGGTGCCAAGTATATTCAAGCAAAAACCTAATTCAGAATAATTAGCATACTTGATAGATTTCAATTCTTTCTTCTCACAGAACAGCCACTGGTGGATTCCTCCTGTGACTTTATGAATAATTCCCCTCCCTCGCCGCTAGTCCTTGTTTAATCTCCGCATTTTTGCCAGTTGCCTGCTGTAAGAATTTTGATTATCGTTTATTCGAAATGGAAGTAATGGTTAGCGGAATGTCAAACTTCAGGCTGAAACTGAAGTTCCTGTATTGTGGCAGTCACCAAACTGGTGACCCTTTGGCTGTTTGGGGTCCAAACAACTGGAAAGAAATCAATAGTGAAGGTTGCCATACTGGGTAAACACACTATAGTGTGTTGGGATAAATTCAGAAGACCAGCAACAACCTTGCAATAGCAGCCGTACAAAACTGAGAGCCCACTTGCAGCAAAGAGAATTTCCTGATACTGTTGCAATTCTTGATTGCTGCAAATGGATCTATTATCATTTCCTACGATGTTGCCTGACAGAGATCAGGGATTTCACAGCAGCATGTTGATAGTCTGAGATTACAGGAAATCTCTCTCCAGTCCTTGGAATCCAATACCTAGCAGATTTATCACGGCTAACTGGAGGTGGCAAAGTTTGGTGCCAGAAGAATCCTTGGGGCGTTGGTGGTCTTGTAGTAAGGTAAAAGCTTACTAGGAAATGATATATAATTAATTGAAAAAGGTGTTTAAAATAACATTTTTTTAAAAAGCAACAACAAATCCAGAAGCTTTCCTTTTGGGAATTATAGGAATAGAACTACTCAAACCGTATAGAAATTTATTCATTTATGTGACTACAGTGGCAAGAATGCTACTTGCCTAAATATTGGAAAGAAGAAGTCCCAGTGAAAGAAGAACAGATACAAAAAGTTATGGAATATGCAGAAATGGCGAAACTCACTGGAAAAATAAGATAACAAACTTTTTATAAAAGAATGGAGATGGTTTATTGAATATTTACAAATAAACTGTAAACAGATAAGAGCACTGGCAGGCTCATTGTAACAACCTGCAGTTTGATAAGAGTATATATTTAAAGTAGATGAAAAAATTAGTAAATTAAGTTAATTTGGAACATGCAGAAAATATAAAAATAAATAAATTAAGGAACCGCAGCAAGAGGGGAGAGGGAGTCAAGTTTTGAAATGTTAAAATGACTGTAAAGTTATTGAAATGTATAAAACAGAAAATCATAAATAAATAAAAAATTGGGTCCCTTGGGCATCTTTGGGAGACTAAGGAAGGATCAGTGGCAGTGCAGTCTGCTTAAGAGAGTACAGTGGTGCCTCGCAAGACGAAATTAATTCGTTCCACGAATTTTTTCGTCTAGTGAATTTTTTGTCTTGCGAAGCACGAAATCCCATAGGAATGCATTGAAAATCAATTAAAGCGTTCCTATGGTCAAAAAAAGTCCAAACAAAGCCAAATTTGGTACAACAAGAGTTTATTAAGTGCTCTTTAAAGTCACACATACTGTAAAGAGCATTTCAAAATTCAAACCCAGGTTTTTTTTTAAAAAAAACAGCAGAGTGGCCCAATGGTCACAGAAAATCATAAAAATGCAGAAAAAAACCCACAAGCTTCCAGATTCTTGCAAACCCCTCCCCAACTGTTCCCCCAGCCACCCAGCACACAGAAATTCAAATCCAGATTTTTTTTAAAAAAACAGCACAGTGCCCCAAAGGTCACAGAAAATCATAAAAATGCAGAAAAAAAAACAAGCTTCCAGATTCTTGCAAACCCCTCCCCAACACCAAGTCCTTAAATTCCAAACACCCCAACCCAAAATCCAAAACCCCCCAAAAAAGTTTTAAAAGCTTAACTTACCAAATGGCTGCAAAATAAGTTTTGGAAAAGCTTCAAAAATCACCAAAGTCTTTAAAAACCTCAAAAAAGGCTACTATGTACACGGCGTTGCTCCTTGAAGTCAAGTCGCAACTGTATTAATGGTGTTAAGAAAAAGGAAACAAACTTGCAAGACGTTTTTGTCTTGCATAGCAAGCCCATAGGGAAATTCGTCTTGCGAAGCAGCTCATAAAACGGAAAACCCTTTCGTCTAGCGAGTTTTCCGTCTTGCGAGGCATTCGTCTTGCGGGGCAACACTGTATACTTGTGCTCTGTTTATACATCTCTACCGGGGGGGATTAGAAATAAATGATAAGATCCCAACATGCTATCTTCCAAAGAAAACGAAAACATATAATACTCCACAATGTGAAATGGGAGGATTTAAAGAAACCTATAGCATTGTTATCAATGCAAGACAAACTCTGTTAAGCAAAAATAAAATAAAAAAATAAAATAAAAAAAATCTGCCTTTTGCCTGCAAACCTTCCTTCCTTTCTTTCTTTCTTTCTTTCTTTCTTTCTTTCTTTCTTTCTTTCTTTCTTTCTTTCTTTTGTATACTGGCCTTCATCCACGGATCTCAGGGCAGTTCACAACATAACTCTTATTGAATCATTCATAACGGTGTCCATCCACTGTGTAGAAACACTACGACTGGGCCAAACATAAGAAGAATAACCACATAATACACATGTGGCTATCTTACCACTAGCAAGTACATTTTTTGCTCTGGTGAGAGCACTAAATAAACAAACTTGGCTTAGATTTTAACACTTGCTGGATCCAGGGATTAGAGAGGTTTGGGACCCACAAAATCATAACAATATTGTGTATCTGGAACTAGAATCCTCCACCTGTAGAGGATCCATTCTCTCCATCCTGTGTTATACTACAGTGGTACCTCGGGTTAAGTACTTAATTCGTTCCGGAGGTCCGTTCTTAACCTGAAACTGTTCTTAACCTGAAGTACCACTTTAGCTAATGGGGCCTCCTGCTGCCGCCGCGCCGCTGGGGCATAATTTTTGTTCTTATCCTGAAGCAAAGTTCTTAACCCGAGGTAATATTTCTGGGTTAGCAGAGTCTGTAACCTGAAGCATATGTAACCTGAAGCGTATGTAACCCGAGGTACCACTGTATATATTTTTGCCATATGTATATAGTCAGACTAAATCACTTATTACGTGAACAAGAGCAAACAAATAGGTGGTTGTGTTACCACATTCCATCCAACAAACACAGCAGCAACGAAAGACCACTCTAGAGAAAATATTGCACCTTTCTATGTAACAGTATGCTATTCCAGCTTTAACACTGCCATACATGAAGATGCCTTAGTTTCACAATGACGGAATCAGAACACAGAATAAATCTGTAGAATAAAAGGCAAACATAAACTTGGGGTACTTTTCATCTTAAAAACTAAACCGTAGCAGCTGTTTTAAAAAAAATACTAATACTGCTATCACAGTTGAATTGTAATTTTAATTCATAAATTCCTTGCAATTTTGTAACATGTTCTAGCTGTTAAATTAGCAAATGACACCATTAAGTAAAAGTATTGGATGTTCTCACTGTCTGCTGTGACCCATCCTGGGATCTTTGGATGAAAGGTGTATACAAATTTAATTCATTGATTAATTATACTAATAGTAATCCCCCTGTTCTGCTCTGTGGTGAGGCTACCTTCTGCGACATTCAGTCTGAATACTAACAGAGAGCAAAGCTTTGCTGTTGCTTCAGCAACGGTCAAACTTAGAGCAAGGACTCAAACTACATTGACAAATAAAAAGCACTTTACCATATTTTTTGCTCTATAAGACGCACCTTTTCCCTCCTAAAAAGTAAGGGGAAATATGTGTGCGTCTTATGGAGCGAATGCAGGCTGCGCAGCTATCCCAGAAGCCAGAACAGCGAGAGGGAGCACTGCGCAGCCCTGTGGAGGCTTCGCGTGGCGAAGCCAGATTCTGCTTGCTGTCCTGGCTTCTGGCTTAGCCCTGCGCAGCCAATTCTGGGCATGGGGGCCTTCATCCCGCTGCCGGGAGAGGCTTCGCACAACAGTCCCAGAAGCCAGTTCCCTCTTGCTGTTCTGGCTTCTGGGATTCAGAATATTTTTTTTCTTGTTTCACTCCTCCAAGAACTAGGTGCGCCTTATGGTATGGTGCATCTTCTAGAGCGAAAAATATGGTATAAGTGTTATAAAACTGTGACACCAGGTGGCGCTGGCAAATCCAGTCTTTCGCCAATGTGATTTCCCTTAATGAAGTTTAGAACATGTTTTCCTGCAACACTTTATTGATGGGTCTAGATCCAGCCCAATCCTGATAAAAGAGCAGCAGTTGTATTCCAACTGCAAGCTTTGCCTTCACTGAAAGGTGCCAGACACCACTCCAGCCACCACTCCAGCCAATACAAGATGGGTGACACCTGGCTTGAGAGCAGTACATGTGAAAAAGATCTAGGAGTCTTGGTTGACCACAAACTTGACACGAGCCAACAGTGTGACGCGGCAGCTAAAAAAGCCAATGCAATTCTGGGCTGCATCAATAGGAGTATAGCATCTAGATCAAGGGAAGTAATAGTGCCACTGTATTCTGCTCTGGTCAGACCTCACCTGGAGTACTGTGTCCAGTTCTGGGCACCACAGTTCAAGAAGGACACTGACAAACTGGAACGTGTCCAGAGGAGGGCAACCAAAATGGTCAAAGGCCTGGAAAGAATGCCTTATGAGGAACGGCTAAGGGAGCTGGGCATGTTTAGCCTGGAGAAGAGGAGGTTAAGGGGTGATATGATAGCCATGTTCAAATATATAAAAGGATGCCACATAGAGGAGGGAGAAAGGTTGTTTTCTGCTGCTCCAGAGAAGCGGACACGGAGCAATGGGTCCAAACTACAAGAAAGAAGATTCCACCTAAACATTAGGAAGAACTTCCTGACAGTAAGAGCTGTTCGACAGTGGAATTTGCTGCCAAGGAGCGTGGTGGAGTCTCCTTCTTTGGAGGTCTTTAAGCAGAGGCTTGACAACCATATGTCAGGAGTGCTCTGATGGTGTTTCCTGCTTGGCAGGGGGTTGGACTCGATGGCCCTTGTGGTCTCTTCCAACTCTATGATTCTATGATTCTATGATTCATTGCATAATCCTACATTATGTAGGAAGACTGGCCACATTGAAGTTTTTGAAATGGGTTCTTCTGAGTCCTAGGGTAGCAGTGCTCACACTATGGAGTGTATTCTGACAACAATAAAATTTATTTTTACACAGGCAAGCAGGTTGTGTGCACAAACAGATCACACACATTTGCTGCACACAAAAAACCCAACTGTGTGGACTAACATCTAAAGCCTTGGAAGAAAAGATCTGAGAAATCCCATTCCTAGAATCCGCCTAGTGTTCATACAATGAGGGATAAGCCTAGGCAATTCAAAGATTGTGTGCTTTATCTTATACAAGGTACTACTGTCAGGAAAAGCAAATTCAAAGGGGAGGCAAGTTCAAAAAGTTGCAGAAATGCAAACATACTGCAATGAAACGTACTGGAATTGGAAAGGCAAGTGTGGCGTTATTACTGTTCGCTTCTGAATTACTCCAGAAACAAGCATGATTAGAATGCAGAGGTAAAAAAGAAAAACCAGATTCCACTACCTTTCAGTCTATATAACATACTTATACAGCTACGATTTATTTTTAAAAAAATCTCTGAATGTGTTAGGAAAGAATTTATGAACATTTCAAATTGCTCATTTTCAGTTTGGAGAGAAATCTGATTCTTGTTAGAGTGGCCCAACTGAGATCAATAAACTCCCATTGATTAAACGTATAAAATACGGTAATGTTGAAAATACAAGTACAGAATTGCTAGGGAGGAAAGTCCTACAATCCTGAGCAAAATAAACAAAACAATGTCACCGCCTTGACCAAATTAAGAATGTTTAGTTCACCACAAGCTTATTACTGCAGATTAGAGGGTGAAAGAGGAGAGCGCAAAATATGGTCTGAAGCTCAACATCAAAAAAACAAAGATCATGGCCACTGGTTCCATCACCTCCTGGCAAATAGAAGGGGAAGAAATGAGAGATTTTACTTTCTTGGGCTCCATGATCACTGCAGATGGTGACAGCAGTCACGAAATCAAAAGACGCCTGCTTCTTGGGAGAAAAGCAAAGACAAACCTAGACAGCTTCTTAAAAAGCAGAGACATCACCTTGCCAACAAAGGTCCGTATAGGTAAAGCTATGGTTTTCCCAGTAGTGATGCATGGAAGTGAGAGCTGGACCATAAAGAAGCTGATCGCCAAAGAACTGATGCTTTTGATTTATGGTGCTGGAGGAGACTCTTGAGAGTCCCATGGACTGCAAGAAGATCAAACCGATCCATTCTGAAGGAAATCAGCCCTGAGTGCTGACTGGAAGGACAGATCCTGAAGCTGAGGCATCAATACTTTGGCCACCTCATGAGAAGAGAGGACTCCCTGGAAAAGATCCTGATGTTGGGAAAGATGGAGGGCACAAGGAGAAGGGGACGACAGAGGACAAGATGGTTGGACAGTATTCTCGAAGCTACCAATATGAGTTTGACCAAACTGCAGGAGGCAGTGGAAGACACTGGTCTTCCAGTGCTCTGGTCCATGGGGTAACGAAGCTCTGGCGTGCTCTGGTCCATGGGGTCACGAAGAGTCGGACACGACTAAATGACTACACAACAACAACAAATCCTATTGGAGAGACAGCTGTAAAAGATGCTGACCAAACAATGAGAAAGAAGAAAATATGGACTGCCAAGATTACACACACACACCCAACCCAGGCAGATTTTTCATGAGCAACAGCAAACTGGTCAGCCCTTCAAATGGGGACAAAGGGCAGGACCAATGGCATGGCTCAGTATAAGGGAGATTCCTAAATTAAAGCACTTGTGGGGGAGTTTTAGTTCAGGAGAAACGTTACTAATGGGTTTATAAAATTTGAAACAGTGGCTAGCAAAAGATTTCCCCTCTATCCCAAACTTAACTATAGCAGGAGGAAATGTGTGAGCCAGTCTAGTATTTAGCAGCTCATCTGGTAACTGCTGACATGCAAGTGAAGAGGAGGAATCCTGTACCAGGTCGGTAGAAGCATTTATGTTTTTATCAGTGGCTACAGCCTGTGTTTCCATGTGACTTGCTGGGGAGAGAGGGTTCTCTTCCTTCCAGTGTGGAAATGCAAGCTAGCAGGCTTTTAAGCAGCCTAGTAAAACAACTGCAGGCTGGCAGTTCTTGTGAGCTTATTCACAATACAAGAAGAATGAATCTTAGACATGCAAGGCATACTTTTGCTTTACATCCGATTGCCCATTGGTCTGATCCACCAGAGTCTTCTTGTGCTTGCATAGTCTTAAGATGTGAGTGCACCATTCCAAAAATCAACCCTTCACTCTCTCACTCTCACACACACCCCTGGATTGGAGAATTAACATTCTCATTTGTTGATCTATGTTAGCCATTTATTTGCTATTCTTCCGTATGGAATAATTCTTGATATACCGTATTTTTCTGTGTATAAGACTCGGTTTTTCCCTAAAAAATAATGTCAAAATTTAGGGGGCATCTTATACATGGGGCCACCTCCCCCCATTTTCTTAAATCTAAGTCCCCCAAAATAGGGGATGTCTTATACATGGGGCCATCTCCCCCCATTTTCTTAAATCTAAGTCCCCCAAAATAGGGGATGTCTTATACATGGGGGCATCTTATAGACGGAAAAATAGGGTAACGTGAACATAAAATCTAACGACAACAAAACGACGTGAAAGCAAAACGGTGGATTGAAGCCAGAGGATGCTGTTTTTATGCCAGATCAGACCATCTAGGCCAGTGTTGTGGCAGCAGATCTCCAATATTTCAGATGAGATTACTCCCAGCCTTACTTTGAGATGCAAGAGACTGAACCCTGGATTTTTCGAATGCAAAGCATGTGGTCTACCACTGAACCATGCCCTTTCCCCACAGGCTTGTCACATTCAGTGCCAAATGAGCAACCCTGAGGAGAGCATTCCACAGATGTGGTGCTATCACATAGAAGATGCTCTTCTGGTCGCCACCCACCTCCCTCCAGACGGCAAGGATGCCCAGATGAGAGCTGCAAAGATTGCATTAGTGCACAAGTGGTCCCATAATTGGTACCAAGTTCAGCATTTCCTCTATCAAGGTCCAACTTCCTGTTACAACAACCTGCAAATCTCCTGTGAAGCCTGGATAGCAGACCTTCGTAAAATTCCTATACAGTGGTACCTCGGAAGTTGAATGGAACCCGTTCCAGAAGTCCAAACATTTGGGAACCAAGGTGCGGCTTCTGATTGGCTGCAGGAAGCTCCTACAGCCAATCAGAAGCTACGGAAGCCCCATTGGACGTTTGGGTTCCAAAGAACTTTCGCAAACCAGAACACTCACTTCCGGATTTGCGGCGTTCGGGAGCAAAAATGTTTGAGTTGCAAGGCGTTCGTCAACCAAAGTATAGGTAAAATACTTACTCTTCTTCAGTTTATATCAAGTACAGGCAAGTCCCAACTCGCATGCATTCATGTCACGCACAACTGTGCACACATGAGCCATTTTCAGTGCCGAAAGGGGGAGGGGTGCAACGGGCTGGCACGCACGGCAGTCGGGAACAGAGTGCCTACATAAACAGGGATTCCTCTGCACCAGGGTAGGCAACCTAAGGCCTGTGGGCCAGATGTGGCCCAATCGCCTTCTCAATCCAGCCCGCGAGCAGTCCAGGAATCAGCGTGTTTTTCCATGAGTAGAATGTGTGCTTTTATTTAAAATGCATCTCTGGGTTATCTGTGAGGCATAGGAATTCGTTCATCCCCCCCCCAAAAAAAATGTAGTCTGGCCCACCATGTGGTCTGAGGGACGGTGAAAAAGGTTGCTGACCTCTGCTACAGTATACCTGAAACTTACGTATGTGCATTTAACTTGCACACATTCAGTTTTACGTGCTTGAGGGAAAAAAAATTAAAAAATTAAGGGGGGCAGAAATGGGGCTGGTGTCTGGGGGGAAAAGAATTTGCCAATCCCACCCACCACTGCACCCAATGTGTTTTGACTATACATGATTTGGGCTTTAGGCATGATTCCCAGAACATAACCCTCATGCAAGTTGTGGGCTTACTGCAATGTTGATGTCCAAATTGTTTAGCTAAATGAATCACAAAGATTAAAAACACAAATACTTCATTTGCTGTATTCCACCCCCGGGGAAAAAAATTCCCACCCAAAAAACCCCTAAATCTAAAACATTGGGGGGGCGTAAACTTTATCTCCTTTCTAAGTCCTTTGGCTGAAGCCAGTCCTGTTGATTCCAACTGACCTTATTTTCAGGTGTTTTGTCCAACTTTGTAGGACAGGTTTCCAGAATTCTATGCTCAACGTTACAAATGGTAGTCTTAGTGCTACAAAACACACTTTGGTGTGGAGGAATCCTTGATGACAATGAAGAGCAGAGGCACTACTTGTCAGGGGACAAGGCATGAAAAAATCGGCCCCCATGAACCTTCCCCACTTCTGCCACAAGAGTTCCATACTTAGCTAAAACAGATCGCTAAAACTTATTTCTTAATCACAATTCTTTACTTCTATAGTGTGTTCAAAGCACTTCGCAAATGCCATCTGTTTTCTGTGTAACAAACCTATAAAGCTCAGTTGGTTAGTGTTATGTACTGAAGTTCTCACCCTAGGGGGATACTGTAGATAGTTATGCAAATGAAGGATCGAAAAGTGACGTTCAGTGATTGGATAGTTTTAGAAAATGGCAACAGTTACATTGTTCTGGAGCTCTATATAAGCAGCCTGACTGAGCCCCTCAGCTAAGTTCTGTTCTGACATCTGAATAAAGAAGAGCTGTTTGAAGAATCGCTGTGTCGTCTGCTATGTTCGCCCACAACTTAACAGTTAGCTCACTTGAGTGTGGTGCTGGTAACACCAAGGTTGCAGGTTTGATCCCCATAAGGGACAGCTGCATATTCCTGCATTGCAAGGGAGGGGTGGATTAGATGACCCTCAGGGTCCCTTCCAACTCTATGGATTGATCTAATTCTAATATCATCAGATGGTCTAATTCTAATGACATCAGTTATTATCCACACGTAGCAGTGGAGCGGGTGGAATGGGAGCATCAAGGCTGAGAGAATAATGGCCTGCTAAAGATCATCTTGTAAGTACTTAGCAGAGACAGGCTTCAACCTGGCTATTCTCCAGTTCCACACCTCAGCCATAAAGCTACACCAGCTCTTGACCCTGCAGTTAATATTTTGGAATTGCTCATCACCATGAAAAACTGTTGCAGAAGCTCTTCACATTTTTCAGAGTATACATTTTAAGAGCATATACCTTATTTTCCCATGTATAAGACTAGGTTTCCCCCCTAAAAAATAATGTCAAAAATTAGAGGGCATCTTATACACAGGTCTATCTCCCCCCATTTTCTTAAATCAGAGTCCCCGAAAATAGGGGGTGTCTTATACATGGGGGCGTCTTATAGACGGAAAAATACAGTCGTGTGTGTGTGTGTGTAGATAAATGTAAATATAAATATTCTTAGATATACACCTAAGTAATATTTCAAACAGAATGTGTTATTTTCCAGAACTGAAATTGGCTACAGCGCACTCCTGAGTGACTATTCTGTGGCAAACCTGGGTTTGTTGCCCCTATCAAGAGAAGATTTCATTATCTGAATGTACGTCCTATAGAGCGAAAATACGGTACATGGCAGTCCAGAAGTCTGGAACAGGGTACATACCATGGGGGAATAAGTTTATGACCATTGTTTAGAACATCAGTTAGGTGGCAAGCCATGTTGGCACACACTTTAAGGAAAAGTATGAAGTATCATTGGCCAGATTTTGTTCCATGTTATTTGCCAGTAAAGTAAGAAGACACAGGGGTCCAGAAAGCTTTGTTTCCAGAAGTATGCATGCTGGCCTTTGCTATTTGATATTGGTAAAGACACTTTATCATTATTTAACATAAAAACCAGCATAAAAACCAGAGTGGAGGCTGAATTTCAGCCAGGGCTCTGTCAGTTGCTGAAATGACTTGTCTTTCAAAATGGGCTCATAGATTTCTGAGAAATTCACGAAAGTTAAATCCCAGGGGAGAATTTCTATTATAAAATGAATGTGCAGATACTCATTTTTAGAAGACAAACATTTATCTTGCCATACAAAATACAATGAGTTCTCTAACCGAATTTACTGCTGACATCAGATCAGATACTGATAAAAACTTCTATATTTTATTTACAAGGCACTGTATCCTGAATTCTTTAGCATGGAAGAAACAGCTGCTGAGTGTATCTTAAAGAGTCACTACTAGATGCAAAAATTAAATGACTCTCCAGAATGTTTTCATTGTATTCACACATTTAATATAGGATTGCAATATGAAGTTGCTCCAACAGAACAGATGTGAGTCCACTTCTGTTGGGCAGTATCTCCTAGGTTCTTCAGTTTAACCAATATGATCTTGAATATACATTTATTGAGGGGCAGGGAATGTCATGTCGGGTTTTTTCTTTGTTTCTTTATAGTTGCATGCACATGGGGACGGATGCAGTGGTAAACCTCAAATCCCACAAAGAGGAAGGGCAAAGTTTAAGAAGTCTGTGAAAGTCAAAATAAACTATCATAATTACAAAGTGGCACACCTGTGGACACAGCAAACAAATTAAGCCAGCCACTGTCTTAGTTTGAATCTATTCTCATGAATCAAATTACAGGGAAATGTCTTCCTACAAGTCCTATTAAACAACAACAACTACAACAACAACAACATTCACCCAGCATAAGAAAGGGTTGGTCTACTCAAGCAAACTTGCTACAATCATGGAAACTGCAGCAGCCAAAATTGATTTTAATTTCCACAAATCACAAACTATAGTTTAAAAACTCAAGAGGTGGAGCGGAGAGTCTGCTATCCTGTGCATAACACCCCAGAGAAATTTCAAAACTACTTTTGCTCCCCTTGAAATTTGTCAGAGGGACTGCCCCGAAATCACATCAGGATTTAACTTGAGGAAAAATTGAGAGGCGATTCATAAAAATTCAAGGAACAATGACAAACAACATCCTAAAGCAGTCACCTTCTTAAAGCATTCATTCTTGCAAGCTTCCAGCAACCCAATATCTATTAACTAGACTGCAGGAGCAACAACCAGAGTCAAAACGGAAAACACAACCTCAGTTTAAAACATAAAGGGCAGGAGCAGGGTGATCCAAACAGTAATGTTCTTAGTGCTTGGAACTCAATTGCTGCCTACCAATTCAACAATCATAAAGCAGGTTACCTGGATCCCATATATTCAGGCTATAGCTGCAGCGAACAATTAAGAAGTATGCTTCTTTTACAACAACCTTGGGATCCCTTGAAAAGTTATGCTATTATAACCACCAGCCGAACTCACAAAATACGCCAAAATTATTCAGTAACATTGTCGACGTTTTCACTTCCAAAAGTCTGAGTTCTCTGAAGTGTTCTGTTCCCCAGCTGAGCCCATTCAAAAAAACCACTTGAGGAAAACAAAAAGTAACTGTGCATAGTTGAAGGCACACAGGGAAGAAATGAAGCCCTCCTGCTAGATTTATCACCCCACACATTCTTCATGTAAGAACCCCCCCGGAATTATGACTTCTTTGAATCATTTGATTAAGAGAAGCAGCTTTAGCTTTAGATGAAAGACAAACCTAATGTTTCTATTCTTCTTTTCAGTGAAGAGATTCTCTATTCAGCTATGCATTACTCAAGTCAAACACACATACACACTCAATGTTGTGATACAAAACCAGCAGATTCTACATTACAAAGCAAGACAAACGCTGGATGCAGCTTCTGTTATCCTTTATGGGGTTAAACGCCGGACTGTTTATTCCTCCCGTTAACAGAATAATAGAAACCTCATTCATTCATACATACCCTCCAACATTTCTCCAATGAAAATAGGGATGTCCCATTCCCTAGTGATAATTTTACTATTTGTACCCCACACATCTTACTGGGTTGCCCCAGCCACTCTGGGCGGCTTCCAACACATATAAATACATAATAAAACATTAAACATCTTTTTTTATAAAAAAAAATCTTCCCTGCACAGGATTTCCTTCAGATGGCTCCATACCCTCCAACATTTCTCCAGTAAAAACAGGGACATCCTAAGGAAAAGCAGGACATTCCTGGATCAAAAGAGAAACCAGGACGGCTTCTCTAAATCAGGGACGTTCCTGGAAAATAGAGACACATGGAAGGGTCTGTGTGTATCTGCCATCAGCATAAGGCAATAAGTTTGTCCAACTCCAGCCCTCTTTTCTGCCTCTGTAGGCTCAGTGCTGATAACCAGGGTGGGAAGAAGTACAGGTAACATCCACCGCCGCCGAAACGTGGTTTGTTTGTTTTTAAACACGCGCGCACAGCGCGCACACACGTTCCTTCCATGCACGCAACACCTCGAGAACGCTGCGATTGCAAATGCCAAAAAAAGAGAGAGGTCAGGTTACCTGGCCCCAACCTGCGCGCTTGCACAAAAGGGGCATTTGAAAGCGAGCCGCCTCGGGGGCTGCCTTGCATTTCCCCCCGCCGTGCAGCCTGCGAAGAGTTGCGCCGCATGGGAGCAGGGCGACGGAGGCGGCGGTGGCCCCTTCCAGTGCCCGGGATGCGCCGCTGCCCCTCGGGCGGAGAGCGGCGCGCCGAGTGCCCCAGCCGGAGGAGGAGGAAGAAGACGGGGACTCACCTCGGTGCGAGTCTGCAGCCTCTTGTTCATCTCATAGATCCGGTACTCGGGCTGCACCATGTACGGCGTGTGCCTCCGGTAGAAGGGGCCGAAGGGCGAAGAATAGAAGGGGTCGTGCGGCGCCGCGCTCGACATCTTGGCCGCCGCTCGCCGGCGAGGCTCAGGGCGCGCGGGAGGCGGCGGCAGCCGACAGCCGCGCCGAGCACATGGGCTGCGCGGGGCGGGCGGCTGCTGCTGCTGCTGCTGCTCCGAGCGCGGGGAGGGAGCGCGAGCGAGGCCGGCAGGCGGGCGGGGAGGGGAAGGCGAGGCGGGCAGCCCGGCGAGGCTGGGCGGCGGGGAGCGAGGCTGGCGCGAGACTGGCGGGGAGCTGGTTTTTCAAGGCGCCGTCGGCGGAGAAGGGGTCATTTCCTGTCCGCCTCCTGCGAAAACAACGCGGGGTTTTGCCCTCCCCTCTCGCTCTTTCTCCTCAGGGGGACACAAAAGGAGGTTTCCTGTGGGGAACTGGGCTGGGTGCGGGGCAACAGGGTCGGCGCTTCCCCGCCTTCCCCACCCAGCCAGGTCGCCAACAACACCACACACACACACACACACCCACGGTACAATCGCAACCCCAACCAGAAACGTGCCTGGAGAGACGCATCCTGCCCCTTCAAAGTTTGTTGGCTTGTTTCCCGATTTGCCTGCCCAGGCGCAGTCCCTCAGGGAGGCAGGAGGCAAACACAGGACAGCATCTTCTGCCGGGTTAAAATGGCCACAACTTTGTTCACTTTCACATGTAGGAAACCTGGGCGTGTAAAGGAGTCAGTCAGGAACTGGACACTGCACAACACAGGGGCGTAGCGTGGGTTGTCAGCACCCGGGGCAAGGCAAGTAATTTGCGCCCCCTAACCCATGGATTGGGACGCAGGTGGCACTGTGGGTTAAAGCCTCAGCGCCTAGGACTTGCCGATCGAAAGGTCGGCGGTTCGAATCCCTGCGGCGGGGTGCGCTCCCGCTGCTCGGTCCCAGCGCCTGCCAACCTAGCAGTTCAAAAGCACCTCTGGGTGCAAGTAGATAAATAGGGACCGCTTACCAGCGGGAAGGTAAACGGCGTTTCCGTGTGCAGCTCTGGTTCGCCAGATACAGCTTTGTCACGCTGGCCACGTGACCCGGAAGTGTCTCCGGACAGCGCTGGCCCCTGGCCTCTTAAGTGAGATGGGCGCACAACCCCAGAGTCTGTCAAGACTGGCCCGTACGGGCAGGGGTACCTTTACCTTTACCTCTTAACCCATGGATTTGCGCCCCCTAACCCGTGGATTTGCGCCCCCTAACCCTAACCCCCAGATGTTGCGCCCGGTGCGGCCGGCCCCCCCTGCACCCCCCACGCTACGCCACTGGCACAACATGCATTTTACACAGCTGGCCCCCTTTATCCCCCACAGCTGAGGGGAGGACTGTGACCCACTACTGTGGGCTTGTGGCCCCAGACTCCCCTCCAGTGGCGTAGCAGGGTCAGGTGGTACCCGGTGCAGAAAATTTCTTGCCCCATTGAAATCCAGTTGGACTCCCAAGGGACTGCAATCTACTCACAGTACAGTCATACCTTGGGTTGAGTTGCACTCCGCGGCAACTCGGAAGTAACGGAGCGCGTTACTTCCAGGTTTTGCCGCTTGCGCATGTGCAGATGCTCAAAATGACATCACGTGCATGTGCAGAAGCGGTGAAAAGTGGCGCAGACGTGCCGTCACTAGTTACGTTTGCTTCTACAGACGAACGGAGCTCCAGAACGGATCCCGTTTGTATCCAGAGGTACCCCTGTATAAAAATACTGGCTGTGATTGTCAATGGTATTGAGCTTTTGGGGTAGGCAGGAGGGGGCAGGCGGCACGCCGGATATCACCCCCCTAGGTGATGACACCCGGGGTGTGCCGCACCCACTTTGCTCTGTCCCCGCTCCCTCAAGACCCCTTTGATGGGGAACCTGAAATCGCAGAAGGGATGAGTTGCTACATCAACCCCTCACTGAATATGGGGCTAAAGGATCCCGCCCAAGACCCAAAACCGCCAAAGTTGTGACAATTGCTATGGGGAAGGGAAAACATGCGGAGCAGGGAAATCCCTTCCCTGCTCCGAAAGACAGCAACCAACAGCAACCATTGCCCAGGAACCTAGAAAGGGAAAGGTGAGCCTAAAAGAAAAGATACAAGTACAGGGAGGGCTCGGGGGAGGGGTGATGCTCTGGGGCAGACTGCGCTGCTTAATTTCAGTGCAAGTCCCCTTTTATTCTTTAGAAGTGGACTGGAGTGAAGACTGCTCACTTCCGGTCCGCTCCCTTTGCCCTGCCCCCCAGGCCACCACAGATAAAGGTAAAGGTACACCTGACCATTAGGTCCAGTCGTGGCCGACTCCGGGGTTGCAGTGCTCATCTCGCTTTATTGGCCAAGGGAGCCGGCGTACAGCTTTCGGGTCATGTGGTTGAAATCTCAGCTCTTCCTGCTTGCACCAAGTTCTACTTCTCAATTACAAAATTGCATGAAACAAGAATGTTGGGGGATGCTGGAGAATATGGCATTCTGGGTCCTATTCTGAGAAATTCCTTGCATCTAAACCCTGGTGTCTCTAAACAAAGCAAGAACTCAGCTAGCAAACGCGGCGGCATGGGAACTAGAAGTAAAAGGATCCCGTATCTGCAAAGAGCCAAGGTAGTGCTGTTCACTATCCATTTCTGAATATGCTTAGTTCTAGATTCAGGTAAGTAGCCATGTTGGTCTGATGTAGTAGAAATATACACATATATACACACATATATATTATGCAGGTTTTGGTGTCCTCGGGTGTCTTCCCGTGTAAAAGTTGGGGTGTCTAGGCGACGTTTCGACGAGGTCTCACTCGTCATCTTCAGGCTGGTGCTTTCGGCTTCTTGTTACTGGAACAGAGCAGGATCTCAGTGTTTGAGTTCCTATAAATACTGTTGAGGGGGTGTGGTGTATAGCCTCCAATGTTCTGGGCAGAGAGGAAGTTCCCAGGCTAGTGTGCCTTTTCTTCTTTTGTTCCTTAATTACTTGAGGGATATCTTGAGTGATTTCTTGAGTGATATCCTGAGTACCACTTAGGTGGGTCATTAGGTGTGGATTAGTTGCTAAAGTCTTTGTGTCTTGACCTCTTGAACTTTGTGAAGAGTTTTTCTGAGAAGATGGCTGTACTGCACTTAGTTGTGCTCTGGCTTGGCTTCGTGTATAGGGGCGAGCTGTGGTTTTGTGGCCTGTGTCAGCCAGATCTGTGTAGGGATTGCAGGGGGGTGCAGCATCCGGAGGTGCCACCATGGTTTGGCTACTGGATGGTGTCTGTAATTTATCTGTGGAGAGGGTCTGGGTTTGGGTCTGGTGTGGTTGATTGGTGATAGCGTTCTGTGTGCCTCTGGATCTGGTGTCAGTTTTTGTGGGGAGGGCTAATTTCCAGATGTCTGGCAAGCGGGATGTGTCGTCACGCTTGTTCATGTTGTGAGGGTGTTTCTCTATCTCGATGGCTTCCATGATTATTCTCTTGTGGTGATGTTCCATGTTAAAGAGCAATTTGGAATCTGCAAAATTAATTTCGTGTCCTGTTTCTTTCATGTGTTGGAAAAGAGAGGAAGTTTTTTCTTCTTTTTTGACGGCATTCTTGTGTTCTGCGATATTGTGATAAACACAATATCAAAACAGCCTTTTGCACCAACCAAAAAATAGCCAATATCCTCAGAAACCCCAAGGATAAAATCCAGTTGGAAAACCAAGGGGTCTATGAAATACCCTGCAAAGTCTGCCCAGCCACGTACATTGGACAAACAAACAGACGAATAAATGCACGTATCGCAGAACACAAGAATGCCGTCAAAAAAGAAGAAAAAACTTCCTCTCTTTTCCAACACATGAAAGAAACAGGACACGAAATTAATTTTGCAGATTCCAAATTGCTCTTTAACATGGAACATCACCACAAGAGAATAATCATGGAAGCCATCGAGATAGAGAAACACCCTCACAACATGAACAAGCGTGACGACACATCCCGCTTGCCAGACATCTGGAAATTAGCCCTCCCCACAAAAACTGACACCAGATCCAGAGGCACACAGAACGCCATCACCAATCAACCACACCAGACCCAAACCCAGACCCTCTCCACAGATAAATTACAGACACCATCCAGTAGCCAAACCATGGTGGCACCTCCGGATGCTGCACCCCCCTGCAATCCCTACACAGATCTGGCTGACACAGGCCACAAAACCACAGCTCGCCCCTATACACGAAGCCAAGCCAGAGCACAACTAAGTGCAGTACAGCCATCTTCTCAGAAAAACTCTTCACAAAGTTCAAGAGGTCAAGACACAAAGACTTTAGCAACTAATCCACACCTAATGACCCACCTAAGTGGTACTCAGGATATCACTCAAGAAATCACTCAAGATATCCCTCAAGTAATTAAGGAACAAAAGAAGAAAAGGCACACTAGCCTGGGAACTTCCTCTCTGCCCAGAACATTGGAGGCTATACACCACACCCCCTCAACAGTATTTATAGGAACTCAAACACTGAGATCCTGCTCTGTTCCAGTAACAAGAAGCCGAAAGCACCAGCCTGAAGATGACGAGTGAGACCTCGTCAAAACGTCGCCTAGACACCCCAACTTTTACACGGGAAGACACCCGAGGACACCAAAACCTGCATTCCTGTACCCGTGAAAATCTACGAAAGCATATATATATATATATATATATATATATATATATATATATGTCCAGTAGCAACTTAGAGACCAACTAGTTTTGTTCTTGGTATGAGCTTTCGTGTGCATGCACAAGAACAAACTTAGTTGGTCCCTAAGGTGCTACTGGACTTTTCTTAAATTTTTAAAAATATATTAAACATGTCCAGATTGGCGCAAATACCAGAACACAGGCTATTGCAGGCCTATTCCTGATCAGTTAATTAGTACTGGTCATGTACTGGTCTGTTTTAGCACTGTGCAATTTTTCAATATATTGACCAAAATCCTTATAGTTAAGAAGAAAATTAATATTAGATTCTAGATTTTGTATTTTGTGCTAGTTAATTGAACAAAATAAACCATCATAGCAGATATTAATCTGATATCAATTAATGAGCCTACCTAAACATCTTTCTCAGCCTGGTATCTGAGGCTGACAGTGTGGGTGCCATGGATGTTTCCCTGGGGAGAGCACTCATTCATTCATTCATTCATTATTAAATTTCTATACCACCCTTCATCCAAAGATCACAGGGCGGTTCACAACATAACAATATAAAATGAGAATACAAAAAACAAACAAACCAACAACCCGAAAAACATATTGTTTTTGCTTTATTTATGCTTACGCACCAACAAGATACACAAAAAGAAATAGACATCCCCAAGGGGCCTAATTTTTTTTCATTGTTTCTGGTTTCTTCCTCGCACGGCAAGGGTGAGTCAGGAGTCAGCCTTTGGTCCCTACCATTTTCATTTCTCTTCAATCCTTTCTCCCTCCCTCTCCGTTGTCCTGGTCCCGTGGGTTACCCAAGAGGCGAGGTCTAAGTCCGGTCCGTGGCCAAAGGTGCAACGTGGAGGCAGTCCGTAGTAGCTGAAGCTGGGTGCAGGGCAAGGAGTCGGGTGAAGTCAGCAACAGGTTTGCAAGCAGGGAACCAGGGCGGGTCAGGAGCTCAGGCAGGAAAGCAGGATAGGGTTCAGGCAGGAACTAGAAACCAACAATGTTGCTCCCACAACTTGGGACTGGGGCTGGCCAGCTTTTATCTGCCCCGAGGCATAGGGCGGCCCCGATCCTCTGGTGACTCACCTCTCCTGGTCTGGAGGCGAGCACTCCTCCTCCTCCGCCTCTGCCTTGAGCCTCTGCAGCTCAGGAGAGGCTGGAGGGTTACCTCAATCTCATTGCCCTCGTTCTTCCCTTACTCCCCTTTTAACTCTTCCAAAGCGGAGCGCCTTCCCTTGACCCGTCACGCCGGACTCTCATTCCAGATCTTCTACAATTATGTCCTCTTCTTCAGGTGCTGGCCTAATATGGGCCTGGTGTTGGGCTATTGCCTTTTCAAGCTCTGGAAAGCTCTTGAAGAGCTTTGTCACAACTGGTGCCACAGGAGGCTGCTCCTTGTGCTGGAGCGGGGCCACTTTATTGCTCTTTTTGAGCTGCATTACGCTTCTCAGTCTCCTGGGCCACTCTGTTCCGCGAAGGACAAGTCCGCTGAACTTTCCTTCTTCCTGAAGGTCTGGAACTGACCGCATGCTTGCTCCTGGCTCCGCCTCCTCTTTAAGCAGTCAAAATCAGAAGAAAATCCGAATCCTCTGCTTTCTCTCTTACCGCACCTACACACCTCTCTCTGTCTCTCCTCACGAACCCACAATGCACACCTGTAGTTGGTGGCTTTTAAGGGAGAAGCAGCAGATGTCACAAAGGAGGGCAGGCCATTGTTACCATGGCAACCCACCCACCTTGACCCTGGGCCCAACTCCCCCCCCCCATGTTTCTTCAGAACTTTGAAGCACCTGCTGTTCTGTCTGTAGGTGAATCTTCTCTTTTGGAGCTCATGTTTCTATATTGGATCATTCTTCATTCAGCCCCATTTCCAAAATGTCCTGTCTAATCCTGTGCTATGGACACCCCTAGACTTGGGAGTCTTCTAGTGCATTTCAAGGACTCTGTGGTTTAACCGACAGAGCCACCCGCATCAATACCCCGTCAGATACCTGCATGCAAAATAATGGAATGAATCAAAAAATTCTATTGTACATAAAAGTTCTATAGGAATTTTGTATCATTTGCCCACCTTTCATGGGGCAAACTGGCTGGTTTAAAAACAGTTTTGGGCAAACCCTGTCTACCAGCTGACCTGGTGAGCGGATGTGATCTTCTCTAGGCCCCCCCAGGATTTGTGCGTGTGTGTTTAGGTGGCCAGAGTAGCAGATTAAGAGTAGTGACAGTTGCAAAGGGGGTTCATCTGTGGCTCAGATCCTGGTGGAAATATGAATTTGGTAAATATCCTTCAAAGCTGGAAATCAGCAAAGTAGGGGCTGGATTACGTAGGAGAGCCTAGATATTCTCCTGTGGAATGAAGGCTGGATATCCTCCAAGGAATCTTATTGGTATATGTGGCGTTTGCCTCCTAGGAATGGGTCAAGGAAAGGGTTAAAATGGGTGTGATGGGATTGGCCAGTGAGAGTGCAAGGGGGGAGTAAAAGATAGAGTGGGAGGTTTTGAAAAAGTCAGTTGAGGGTTGGGAGTTGGGAGTTGAGGTTTGTCAGTTGGGAGTTGAGGCTTGGGTGTTGGGTGGAATAGGCAGTGGGTTGGTCGAGTTGTATTGTGAGAGAGTGAGAGGAATTGTTAGGTTGAGTCAGACAGATAGTTGGAATAATCAGTTTGGAGTTGTTAGGAACTAAGATTAGGAAACTGACACGAGAAAAATAAACTGTATCCATACGCTTGTTCCTGCATTTAAAAATAAACTTGATCATTTGTTTATGTTAACAACTGTCTGGACTCCGTGTGTCCCCGTGAGAAACGGGGTGGTGGCAGCGAAGAATGCGACCGCAGTGGTGGCACAGGGTCAATAATAATAATAATAATAATAATAATAATAATAATTTTTATTTATACCCCGCCCTCCCCAGCCAAGGCCGTGCTCAGAGCGGCTTACAAGCAATAATAAAAACTAGTTGAATGATTACAACTTAAAAACAACATTAAAATACAACATTAAAATATTGAAACATTAAAATATTAAAATGTAGCCTCATCGCAGGAGGAGAAGGAAAAGAAAGAGAGGGAGGGAATCAAATTGGCTCCAATAGACCGTGAAACGTCCGGGGGCCCTGTGTTATTCCCACAGTATAATAACCAGCAGGGTTAAAACAGAAAAACAAGCAAACAAAACACCCAACTAGCCAGAACTTTTGAGCACAAGTCCCCACCCCCACCCCAAGTCTGGCTTATGTTATGAAACGGAAATGGTCCATTTGAAATAATGAACGGATTTAATCATAATTTAGCATTTATGGAGAGCTTTCATTTGAGCACCCTGGGTACTTCGCATGTTTGATCCCGTAATGTCTCTAAGGTGTATCCATATTATCATCACCCCCATATTGCAGGTGGAGGGATGAGGGCATGGGAAAGTTGCTGGTTCAAGGCTAATGCACAAATTCCTGGCACACATGGATGTGCGCACACAAGGGCAAGAGAAAAACAGCATTGAAAATTATTCTCTTAAGAAGTACAGTACAAGAATAATCAGTTTCTATGCAAATAACACAAGAGACGCAGGTGGCGCTGTGGGTTAAACCACAGAGCCTAGGACTTGCCGATCAGAAGGTCGGCAGTTCGAATCCCTGCGACAGGGTGAGCTCCCGTTGCTCAGTCCCTTCTCCTGCCAACCTAGCAGTTTGAAAGCATGTCAAAGTGCAAGTAGATAAATAGGTACCGCTCCAGCGGGAAGGTGAACGGCGTTTCCATGCGCTGCTCTGGTTCGCCAGAAGTGGCTTAGTCATGCTGGCCACATGACCCGGAAGCTGTGCGCCGGCTCCCTTGGCCAATAAAGCGAGATGAGCGCTGCAACCCCAGAGTCGGCCATGACTGGGTCTAATGGTCAGGGGTCCCTTTACCTTTATGCAAATAACACATGACGCAAGGTACAAGCTCTCTCTATGCGTATATGAGTGTATGTGTGAGAGGGTGTACATTAGAAGTCACATGTGAGTCACAGAACAGGTGCGCAGCGCAGCTCTTTGTGTGTAGGTTTACACAGATTGCACACTCATTGAATGCAACATGTGCAAAAATTATTGTGTAATAAAACCAGGACAGTGCAATAATAGCAGTTATTGCTGTGCAATCTGGGAATTTATAATATAGAACAGGGGTCAGCTCAGCAAACTTTTTCAGCAGGGGCTGGTCCACTGTCCCTCAGACCTTGTGGGGGGTCCAGACTATATTTTTGGGGGGAAATAATGAATTCCTATTCCCCACAAAATAAAAGGACACATTCTACTCATGTAAAAACATGCTGATTCCTGGACTGTCTGTGGGCCGGATTCATTTGGGGCTGCCCACCCTCACTGATTCCTGCTGGGGCAATGGGGCTTCTCTTTCTCATCATCGCCTCAACAGCCCCCCTTCCACATGTCTGCTCAGAAAGGGGGGGCACTGGGGGAACCTCTGGAGATTACAGTGGTACCTCAGGTTAAGTACTTAATTCGTTCCAGAGGTCCGTTCTTAACCTGAAACTGTTCTTAACCTGAAGCACCACTTTAGCTAATGGGGCCTCCTGCTGCTGCCGCGTCGCTGGAGCACAATTTCTGTTCTCATTCTGAAGCAAAGTTCTTAACCCGAGGTAATATTTTCTGGGTTAGTGGAGCCTGTAACCTGAAGCGTATGTAACCCAAGGTACCACTGTATTTGCAGAGGGGACAAGTAGAAATCCATTTCTGCAATGTTGGATTATCACCCATACAGTTTAAAACATGTCTAAACTGAACAATTAAATTGCATGGGAATGAATGTGATTAAGAGTGACAGAAGTCTTGGGAGTTAAGGCTGTGAAAGATTGCCTTTATTTTTATTTTTAAAAATGTACGGTAAGTGAATTAGCAAGAAAGAGAAGCTGACCAAAACAGGACTGAAAGAGAATTAAAACTGCACTGCTGGATTATAACAATTTGTGGTGATTATTATTTAGTGGAAACTGTGCACTTAAAGTTGAAAGGAAAGTGAACTGGAAATAGAGATTGCAAATGTAGCTTGAAAAATAATGGAGTCTGCTGAAGTGAATTCTAAAAAAAAAAGGAGGTACACATGAGGCAAGTCTATTAGAAACAGAATTGGACCCAGACAAAAATAAAGAGGCTGTATGACATTGTGAGGAGAGTAAAAATATTTTTTAAATGCTAAGGAGAGCAAGACAGAATTTGAGACTTAGCAAATTGGTGCGTAAAGAATCTGTAAACATTATAGAACTATAATACATACCTTAAATTTTGACTTAAATTTGAACAAATGACATTTTCTGAAAAACACTGATTAGTATACTGAACAAGACTGATAAATGTTATTTTAGTATCAAGTTTTTAGACTTGCTGAATTGTTTTGAATATATAATAACGTGGAAGCTATCAGCTTAATTTTGGGGTTAAAGCAATCTGACTGAGACCTTAAAGTAGCGCTTTTCGTCAGAAGAGGCCACACTTATTCAGATTAACAAATAGCCCAATGTAAGAACCCTTTCTATGTTGCTGTCATTTAACTGGCATAATAAAAACTTTTTGTTCAGAAGGTTGAGTTTCAGATGGCAAAATAGACCTATTTGCATATTACTAATAGAATTGTAGATTTGGAAGCAACCCAAGGGCCATATAGTCAAGCTGAAGCAGGGCCATGAATCTTGCCTTAACTCTGCATTGCTGTGCTAGGTCCTTTGTCTCACAGCTATGTATTGACTTTGGTTGACTGTGTGGTTGCTTCTTAAGGTAAAAGTAAAGGGACCCCTGACCATTAGGTCCAGTCATGGCCGACTCTGGGGTTGCGGTGCTCATCTCGCTTTATTGGCCGAGTGAGCCGGCGTACAGCTTCCGGGTCATGTAGCCAGCATGACTAAGCCGCTTCTGGCGAACCAGAGCAGCGCACGGAAATGCCGTTTACCTTCCCGCCGGAGTGATACCTATTTATCTACTTGCACTTGGATGTGCTTTCAAACTGCTAGGTTGGCAGGAGCAGGGACTGAGCAACGGGAGCTCGCCCCGTTGCGGGGATTCAAACCGCCGACCTTCTGATCGGCAAGTCCTAGGCTCTGTGGTTTAACCCACAGCGCCACCCATGTCCCAAGTGGTTGCTCCTTATGTGTGAGCAATTGCTGGCACTTAGGAGCTCCACCCAATTGGGACACCTGATGTCACAGAGCCCTGCCAGTCAGTAATTACGCAGTCCAACGTTGGAGTTATTAGCAAAAACATGATCTCCACAGACTTGGCTGAGTGTCAGGCCTAATGATCATAGCAGTTCATTCCTGGTGCATCTTACTCCATGGAACCAGTCGCCAAGACTAAAGGTCCCTGCCCCCTCCCTGCAGTTAACTATGCCTCCTCCTCTCTAGGGCTTTTCCCAAGCAATCAGAGACTGTGCCTGCATGCAGCCAATTTTCCCTCTGCCCTTTTCATCCCTCTCCTAGTGCCCTGAGCTTGCCCCACCCTTCCTCGGCATCCAACAAGTCCATGGCATCTGATTGTGTTGATGTTCCTGAATGCATGGAAAAGTGGTTAGGGTGTTGGACTAGGACCTGTTGACAAAGCAAGTGAACAGTATTTATTTTAAACCACAAAAGCTGCTAGTTCTTTGAAATGGCAAGACATACTATGTGGCACATGTAACTAAATTCTGCTTAAATCCTTTTATTGGTCTTGCAGAGGACGAGAGGAGAGGCTTATGGAGGCTCCTTTCTGTTTGTGCATGTAATGCTAAATAATGTTTTGGTGTTATGTTTAAATGTCAGGAGATCTACTGATATTATTCACCACATTAATATGGAAGAAAAAAGCAGATTCATTTATCAACACAGAGAAGGCATTTGACTAAGTAGAATAGAAATCTATGTTTCAGTGTTGATTGAGAGCTCATTATATAATAGTCCTCATTCTGTACTCTTCATAAATGAGTATCTTTCAAAAACCATTTCATGGTTTTTGAGAATGGGGTACCCATGAGAAAGGGGTACAAAAGCTTCCCCTTGTGCCATTTTTATTATTATTACTACTACCACTACTACTACTACAACAACAACAACAACAACAACAATCCTAGCTGGTAGTTAAAACAAAATCCTAATGTATGACACAAAGGATGGAATATCATTAAATAAAATGTCAATAAAAGCTGATGATATTGAAATTTCAGTGTCCATATCAGAGATGGGGAGTCTTTCTCAGACCAAAACCCACATTCCTATCTGGGCAACCTTGTCAGGGTAACATTCCAGTAGTGTGAAGACCAAAGATAAAAGTGGGCAAAGCAATAAATGCATGTTTTCCCCTTGTACAGTAGGCTAATTTTAATACAAACACTCCTATCTATCCCCACCCCTGATCTACACCACTACAATCTTGCACTGTGCAGTCCTATGCATGTTTACTCAAAAGTAAGTCCAACTGAATCCAATGGTGCTTTTCTTCAAAAAAAATTGAGTATAGAATTGCAGCCTTAGGTTGCATTTACAAAAATAAAAAAAAGGATTTGAATACCTACTTAGAAACACAAAATGAAATATTATGTATCTGTCCTATGCCCTGGGAACAAAATAAAATTATTTTCTTTTGAAGTAATTATTTATATTTATTAGTTTTTTATGGGGAAAAAGTAAAAATGAAACGTCAGGAACCATAGGTAAAAGGAACACTGGTAAGTAGTATCAGGAAACAACACAAACAAAGCTGGAACGATCAAAAGGCTTAGGAGATGTACACATTAGCAGCTTAAAATGCAGCAATGTTGCTGCATTTCAAGTCGTGTTTGCACAATTGAATATACATCAGAGTAGGGATGGGAATGTATTCAGCTTTGTAAAAAAATATGCTTTATTGTTCATACTTGCATCTGTACATCAAAGACATATCTTCCTTATTTTACATAAGTCAGTTTTGTCAAAGCAAAAATCCAACAAAAGAATAAAAGTCCTCCTGCAATATATTTAGTACATAAGTTTGACTTCCCTCCTTTCCCAATTTTTCCACTCTGATAAACCTATTGCCTCAATATATTACTCATGAAATAATAATTTTCATACATATATGCACCTTGGGATAAGGGTGGCGCTGTGGGTTAAATCACAGAGCCTAGGACTTGCTGATCAGAAGGTCGACAGTTCGAATCCCCCTAACAGAGTGAGCTCCCATGGCTCAGTCCCAGCTCCTGCCAACCTAGCAGTTCGAAAGCACGTCCAAGTCCAAGTAGATGAATAGGTACCGCTCCGGCGGGAAGGTAAACGGTGTTTCCGTGTGCTGCTCTGGTTCTCCAGAAGCGGCTTAGTCATGCTGGCCACATGACCCGGAAGCTGTACGCCGGCTCCCTCAGCCAATAAAGCTAGATGAGTGCCGCAACCCCAGAGTCAGTCACGACTGGACCTAATGGTCAGGGGTCCCCTTTACCTTTACCTTTATGCACCTTAAGTGCATGGCCCCCATCCTGGAATTCCTCTTCATGAAGCTGCCATCTGCACATGGGTGATGTCTGTCTCAAAAGTACACACCATTCTCAAGTATGAAGTGAATCCAGATCAGAGCTGGTTTGAGAAAACCTCCCTCCAAGCAGCAGTATTTCTCAAGAAACCACACAGGATTGACATAGGCATGAGCATAGATTGGGGGTGTGTGCCAGGGGGCAGCTCCCCCCACAAGTCAAGTAAATAAATAAAAATACTTACCGGTAACTAAAAGTAGAAATTGTAGAAGAGTTTTGACAGATTTTTTTTGAGCACTTGGGGTCAAAAGAAAGTACAGTGGTACCTCTGGTTAAGTACTTAATTCTTTCCGGAAGGTCTGTTCTTAACCTGAAACTGTTCTTAACCTGAAGCACCACTTTAGCTAATGGGGCCTCCCGCTGCCGCCACGCCACCAGAGCCACATTTCTGTTCTCATCCTGAAGCAAAGTTCTTAACCCGAGGTACTATTTCTGGGTTAGCGGAGTCTGTAACCTGAAGCGTATGTAACCCGAGGTACCACTGTACCCCATTTTTTAGTGTATAAGACTAGGTTTTTACCCTACAAAATAATGCCCAAAATTAGGGGGCGTCTTATACATGGATAGTGCCGAGGGTGGATTTTCTTGCATCTGAGTCTCCAAAAGTAGGGGGTGTCTTATACATAGGGGCGTCTTATAGATGGAAAAATACAGTCATTTAAAACAACTGTTGTTGAGACATTTCATTCCAAATCTGGTAGACAGAGCCAGACAGAGGACAATGGCTGATGGGTGCCCTGCCCACCCCCCAGCATCGATCCTGGCTACACCCAAGGGCATGAATTATGCCTAACATCATGTGTATGTTGCTTCATAATTAGCAGTGGGAGCACAATGGATATGAAGTAAGTGCTCATGTGTGCACTTCAGCCCCCAAAGTTGATGGGCATTGCCATTCCAATGGTGCGCACATGCTGTGGTTGCTACCACGCTCCTCCAGTGGTCCCCTCTCACCTTCCTCCTTGACTGAAGAAGATGTTGACTCTTTGACAGCATCTCTTGATGTCGTTGACATTTCCTGCACAAGGAAAAAGTGAGCCGCTTTAGTTTTGGACCACCAGTATTCTGGAATATAGCATGGACTGCATTCTCAAATCAGATCATGTGTAAAACTGCATTGCAGATTTAGTCTAATTGTTCAAAACAACATCTATCAAAGTATAGACTTATTTTGTAGGTATTTTCCTCCAGATACTTGTCATGAAGGACACAGCTGGCAGTCAACATATAGAGCTGATGGCCATCTCTCTCTCTCTCTCTCTCTCTCTCTCTCTCTCTCTCTCTCTCTCTCTCTCTCCCTCTGTCTCTCTTCAATAACAACTACTCACTCACAGTTGCATTACATTAATGCTCAAATAGAAGTTCAGGAGTTGCTAAGGGAAAATAAAAAAACAACCCAGTGAAATTGCAGGAAATCTGATTCAGCTGTGTTGTGTGGGAAGTAGCAATGTGGTATTCTATAGCTGAATGACATAGGGCTTACTCACACAAGCTAGATAAAGCAGGCCACTATCTTTCAGGTCTTAATTTGAACTTAAGCGCAACTCACAAACATATTCAATCGTCCTAGGGTTCCGCCTGAAAAGATTTAATGCCATTTGCATTGATATTGCATCCTAAAGAAAACCAGTTTCCCATCACTCCAGCAGCACATTCCTGTTCTTAAGAAAGGTGCCAAAATATGAGAAGGACTCTTACCCACATCACCCAGGGGAATTTCTATACTGCAGTGCGCTAGCAGAACTTGTCATGGTGGTAGTTTAAATGGTAGTGGGAAACAAAGCAAACTTTGAGTGCATGAAACAGGGAGGTCTAGTGAACACCAGCAAAGAAGAGAGCAGAGGAAAACCTATGGCAGCAGCTATTTCAAAATCAGTACAGTCATACCTCAGGTTACAGACACTTCAGGTTGCGCGTTTTTGGGTTGCGCACCGCGCCGAATACAAAAGTAGCAGAAGGGGTTAGTTCCGGGTTTCGGTACTCGTGCATGCGCAGAAGCACTAAATTGTGCTTTGTGCATGCGCAGAAGCACTAAATTGTGTTTTGCGCATGTGCAGAAGTGCCAAACCATGACCTCCTGTATGGATCACATTTGCAACCCAAGGGTCCAGTGTATTTATGGTAGCATTTGCAAGGCATTGAGCAAAGTTGTTTGTTCAAACTTTCAGTCACCTGTAGCATTACAGTGGTGCCTCGCAAGACGAAATTAATCCGTTCGCGAGTCTCTTCATCTTGCGGTTTTTTCGTCTTGCGAAGCACAGCTATTAGCGGCTTAGCGGCTATTAGCAGCTTAGCGGCTTAGCGGCTATTAACGGCTTAGTGGCTTAGCGGCTTTGAGAAAAAGGAAACAAACTCGCAAGAACTCCCAAGACATTTCGTCTTGCGAAGCAAGCCCATAGGGAAATTTGTCTTGCGGAAGGACTCAAAAAACGGAAAACTCTTTCGTCTTGCGCGTTTTTTGTCTTGCGAAGCATTTGTCTTGCAAGGTACCACTGTATTTTATAAGATATTTTAGAAACAGTTGTTTCTGCTGCTAGCTAAATACACTGAACTGACATACAGCAGGTACCTGGATGCAGGTAGAAGGGCCCAGGGATGAAATCAATTGGAAGATCCACTCCATGGATATTTAAAGAATAGCCATCAAACATTTGAAGCCCATGACTGTAGCTTGTTAAGGAGGCTGGGAACTGTGGTGCTGTGAGGGGAAACTCAATTTCCCAGGATTCTTCCAGGGAAGTCATGTGCTTTCAATGTGCCTTGAATGCGCTTTAGATTAAGAAGTCTCACGGAAGCAGGGAAAGGAGCAAAGCAGTGTTAGGTTTGTAGGCCATTTTCATAGCTAGGGCATCAGGGGCATGAGCAGTGCATGACAGAGGCAAGTGAGGGTGGGTGCTGATCCAGGAGAGACGGGGAGAGATTTATAGGATTTGTTGCCACCTGCGAGGCAGGAGCTAGGCGGGGGGAGGGACGGTTCTAAGCAGTCAGAGACAGAGGAGGGGGCGCAGGACACGGCTAAGGGAGCTGGGCATGTTTAGCCTAGAGAAGAGGAGGTTAAGGGGTGATATGATAGCCATGTTCAAATATATAAAAGGATGTCACATGGAGGAGGGAGAAAGGTTGTTTTCTGCTGCTCCAGAGAAGCGGACACGGAGCAATGGATGCAAACTACAAGAAAGAAGATTCCACTTAAACATTAGGAAGAACTTCCTGACAGTAAGAGCTGTTCGACAGTGGAATTTGCTGCCAAGGAGTATGGTGGAGTCTCCTTCTTTGGAGGTCTTTAAGCAGAGGCTTGACAACCATAGGTCAGGAGTGCTCTGATGGTGTTTCCTGCTGGCAGGGGGTTGGACTCAATGGTCCTTGTGGTCTCTTCCAATTCTATGATTCTATGATTCTATGAAGTGGTAAGATCACTTGCCAACTACTTGATAGACCTGACGGAGCCCAATTTGAGAAGAGCGTTTACCATGGCCCGTTTCCATTCTATACCCACGGCCTTCTTGCAGGGGATTTATTCTAAGACCCCTATTACTCAGCGTTTATGTCCATGCACAATGAATGAAGTAGAGGACTTCATACATTTCTTTTTCTACTGCCCTATTTATGAGCTAATAAGAACTAAGCTCCTCCTCTTGATCCCGTCCACCATCACATCTAAGGAAGACTGTTTGAAATCGCTTCTTGTGGACGCAAATCCCCAAATTTCACGTGGGGTGGCAATCTTTATAGTGCAGGCTTTGAAACTCAGGGCTACTCTGAATGGGTAGTGTGTCCTAGTCCTGGACCTGTTTTAATTCTTTTATTACCTTTTAACCTAATGTGCCGAGCCTATTTTGGGGCCATTATATGCTTTATATACATCCGCATTTTAGATTCCTGGCACCGGCAACTAAATCTTTACATTATTGTCTTAGGGTAATTTAAATGTCATAACGCCAGTAATATCGCTTTGAATCTTGTTTGGTTGCTTGTCTCTAGCATATTTTTTTTTTTGGTCTTGTCCTGCTATGGCTGTATGCTAATGCAATAAAGGTTTGATTGATTGGATGATTCTATGAATCCTTGCCATCCCCTGCCCTGCTGCCTCCTAGAACCAAGAGGGGCATGGTCCCACAGTTACATCAACTGCTACGCCAGGCACAAACCCAGAAAAGCTAATGCCAGATACATAAACACTAGAAACATGTGTGCATGTGTATCCAGTGCAGTTTAGGAGCTGCTGTAAGTCTGTGCTTTTGTCAATAAGGAATTAACCATCAGTCATTTGTCTTTCTTGGCTGGGTGTTGTGCAGGGCACAGACCAACAAAGGAGGAAGCAGCTTCAGCCATTAATCGTTTTAGGGACCTGCCATTGTTTGGTTCCGGTATACAGTGGTACCTTGGTTTAAGAACAGCTTAGTTTATGAACAACTTGGATTATGAATGCTGCAAACCTAGAAGTAGGTGTTTTGGTTTGTGAACTTTGTCTTGGAATAGGAAGATGTTCTGCTTCCTGCTGAGTGTCTTCCATGGCCATTTCATGGCCTAGGACCCTCGTACCTATGGGGCCGCCTCTCCCAGTATGCCCTGCGGAGGACCTTAAGGTCCATAAATAGCAACACCCTAGAGGTCCTGGGCCCTAAGGAAGTCAGATTAGCATCAACCAGAGCCAGGGCCTTTTCAACACTGGCCCCGGCCTGGTGGAATGCTCTGTCTCATGAGACCAGGGCCCTGCAGGATCTGATTTCTTTCCGTAATGCCTGTAAGACAGAGTTGTTCCGCCTGGCCTTTGGCTTGGAATCAACTTGATCCCCTCCCCCTCTTTCCTTTTCCCCTTCTGTGATGGAACTCCTATTTGGGGATTTCCCTGGCTTTTTTCTGGCCCACATAGGACCAGTCTGGATAGTTGGCCTTGGTGAAGATTTGACGTTTTCACCCCCCCCCCAAAGTTTTTGATTTGAGTTTCTACTGAAATGAGGCTGCATTTTAATGTTGTACTTAATCTTGTTTTTAATGTATTTTAATCAATTGTTTTTATACCTGGTGTTAGCTGCCCTGAGCCTGGTCTTGGCTGGGGAGGGCAGGGTATAATTAAAATTTATTATTATTACAGTATTATTATTTGTAAATTGAGTCCTCTGCTGCCATGGAAAAGCATGCCTTGGTTTAAGAACGCTTTGGTTTAAGAACAGACTTCTGGAAAGGATTAGGTTCGTAAACCAAGGTACCACTGTAATTCAGAAGATAGTGGCAAGTCCTTTTTTTGCAATCGCTCGAATTTATTTCTTTACTTCTGTTGTCTGGCTGACAAAAGCAGTGCCCCTTGATCATTTGCAGAACCCCTTTCACTCTGTTTGTGATCACAACACATATCCAGGTCTCCCTGGAGTCTCTTGCCCCAATAGCCCTCCTGCCCTCCTTGTGGGCTTTCCAGAGGTACCGGTATCTGTTCAGCCAAGGTAGGAAACAGGATGCTGCCCCAGTAAGACTTTTGCTCTTCCATCTTTATGCCTCTTAGACTGTACTCTTAATTCTATAAAAATCCAGGTTTATCCACTAGGTGCCACAGTAAATACGGAATACAGCGACTTCTACATTTATTCCAGCAGATATTCCAGCCCACAACCCCCAGATTTACACACAGATTTAAGAACAAGCAGCCACTTTGTTATGTAAGTGTTGCAACAACAAGGGTAGAATGCAACAGTAGCTCAGTCTCATATTTAGTACAAAAGGGTACAAATGTGTCCATTCTACCAACAGAAATTATCTCTGTAACTCAAAAACACATGGGCCCCAAAACAAATAGAAAATGATTGGATTAAACCTCACCTATTTTCTATTGTTGTGTGTCTAGGAGTAGCTCCGACTCCTTGTGTTCTCTCTCCATTCTCTGGAATTCACAGGGCTGTAGATGGGGGAGAGGCAAATGATGTACATAGTTCCAGGTAGAAACACAGCAGAAGGTCATTTGACTTTGAGGACAAAGCTGCCACATCAGATAAAAGTAAAGGCAAAGGGACACCTGACCATTAGGTCCAGTCGCGGCCGACTCTGGGGTTGCGACGCTCATCTCGCTTTATTGGCCGAGGGAGCTGGCGTACAGCTTCCGGGTCATATGGCCAGCATGACTAAGCCGCTTCTGGTGAACCAGAGCAGTGCACGGAAACGCTGTTTACCTTCCCACCAGAGCGGTACAATGGTACCTCGGGTTACAGATGCTTCGGGTTACAGACCCTTCAGGTTACATATACTTCAGCTTACAGACTCCGCTAACCCAGAAATAGTACCTCGGGTTAAGAACTTTGCTTCAGGATGAGAACAGAAATGGCACGATGGCGGCGCAGTGGCAGCAGGAGGCCCCATTAGCTAAAGTGGTGCTTCAGGTTAAGAACAGTTTCAGGTTATGTACGGACCTCCGGAACGAATTAAGTACTTAACCCGAGGTACCACTGTACTTGCACTTTGACGTGCTTTCAAACTGCTAGGTTGGCAGGAGCAGGGACTGAGCAACGGAAGCTCACCCGTTGCAGGGATTTTAACCGCCGACCTTCTGATCGGCAAGTCCTAGGCTCTGTGGTTTAACCCACAGCGCCACCCGCGTCCCTACCCCATCAGATATCTGCATGCAAAATAATGGAATGAATCAAAAATTTCTATTGTACATAAAAATTCTGTAGGAATTTTGTATCATTTGCCCATCTTTCATGGGGCAAACTGATAGCATACGCAAGGAACAACATTAAATACCAGATTGAGGACCATGGGTCTGCTCTTCTTAACCTTGGATGGAGAGCCCTTTAGAGTCAAGGGGATTCCTAATGGATTGAGGCTTCGCAGGCCTTCTTCACATGTTGCACAACTGATTGACAAAGCGGGAGCATTCGGGTAGTTTCTCCTCTTGGATTGTTGAGAGGTTTCTGTGATAACCTTATCAACTCCTGCCCTGCCCCCTATTGTTAAGTAATTGCCTGACATAAGAGACAATTATCCACAGGAACAGGTCTGTGGTGGCTGCTAATCCTCCAACCCACCCCTGCCTGAAGCGATGTCAAGAAGAAAAATCTGCAAGCTTCCCATAATAAGACGTCTGTCAAAGGAAACACTTTGCCTGCAAAACTGTATAATAAGAAGAGCTCTCCAATGAGAAGCTTTGGGAAACTATGCAAGGCTCTACATATATGAATCATGATATAAATATTATGCCCTAAAGGTTTAAGAGTGCACCTTTAAGTTTTAACAGAAGAGCAAAAGTGATTTCACATTCACCACTGCATGGAAAATCTAAGTATTCGTTGCTGCCTCAACTTACAGGTTGCTTAATTCTATAAAAATCCAGGTTTATCCAACAGGCACCATAACTTGGCCTCCATTCACTTTCCCTTCATCTTGCAACCGCAATCTAGGCACCAAATTTCTTATTGGGACAACACTGGAGAAAAATGTGGAGGTTTTTGCCCACATTTATGAAGCTAAACAAATAACTGATGTACATTAAATAAATTAAAGCTGTATGTTATTGTGAATAGCAGAAAATGGAGATTGTCTACTGTCCAGTGCAGATTTTCCCAATCTCACACCCTCCCAATGTTTTCGCATTGCAACTCCTGTCATTTTGAGCTAGCACAGCCAATGGTCATGCTGGGTTGAGGTGACAGGAGTTGTCATTCAAAATATCTGGAAGGTACTAGATTGGATGATGATGATGATGATGATGATGATGGTGATGACAACTGTGCCCCACCCATATATCTGGGTTGTTCTGGTGGACAATGTCACCTACTAGCAACATTCATCATAAAAATAGAAAAATAATTCCCAGTACAGTGGTACCTCGGCTTACACACGCTTCAGGTTACACACTCTGCTAACCCAGAAATATTGCTTCAGGTTAAGAACTCCTCCCCTTGGGTTCCCACTGGCCAATCACTTCACACTCATTTAACCCTTTCCTTATGACCCACCTAGGAGGGCAAAGGCCACACATGGGTATTCAGTACTAAGAAGAAACCGCAAGTTGGTGGGAAACAGCAAACATCTTTAATGCAAATGACCTAATATATTTCAACTAAAGTTGGCATGCGGCATAACATCCAGCTCTCTAGCCAAGGATGATGTCATCTAGGTAGGTCTATGCATAAAGGAACAAGAGAAGAAGCTATTTGAGTGACACTGAGTAAAGATAAGGGAGCTGGTTTTAAGCTTTGGAGAGCCCAGGGGTGGCTGGGGGTCTGCCTCTCTGGAGCCAGATGTAGAACACTGGATTTGCTTCTCAATAGAAATGCAAGCTGCCTGCTCATCTTGTATATTTGTAAGGCATTTGGAGATTTTTAGTTCAGAAGACAAGCAAGGGCAGGCATTGAGAGATGTGTAGCTCAGTGTGGAGAAAGTGGACAGGGAGACTTTTTCTCTCCCTCTCACAGTATTAGCATTGGGGGGGGGTTCTAGCTTGCCGTTGGGAAAGATGGAGGGCACAAGGAGAAGGGGACGACAGAGGATGAGATGGCTGGACAGTGTTCTCGAAGCTACCAGCATGAGTTTGACCCAACTGCAGGAGACAGTGGAAGACAGGAGTGCCTGGTGTGCTCTGGTCCAGGGGGTCATGAAGAGTCGGACACGACTAAACAACTAAACAACAACAATGAAACTGAGCACAGGAGATCCAAGACAGACAAAAGGAAGTCCTTATTCACATCACACATCAAGCTGGTTTGCATGACACAGAAAGACAAGCCATGTCTTGCTGGGGTGACCACGCAGATGTGTGGTTTCCTTGAGAGCAGCTCACAGCCACTTTGATTTTCCCCCAGTCCTTTAAACAGCCTGTGCACAAAGTCAAGGGCTGGCTTAGTGTGTTATTCAAACTGGTACTTGCATCGTCCAAACTGGTATTTGTATAATCAAAACCAATACTTTCCTCATGAATCATAATTAGTAGCCAAGGTTTGTTTCCAAACTCTGTGGCAAGTACTCTGGGATTTTGGCTCCTTCTCCATCACCCTGAACTATTCTTCTCTTCCCTTCTTCCTTGTACCCTTACACTACTTGCCTTATTTGTTCAAATAACATATCAGACATTTTCCTCGGTTTTGAGTGCGTCACCAGTTCAGGAATAGATTTTTTTACTTTTGCTTCCTAACAGGTTGTTCTGCTCATTTTCCTGGCTTTCTTTGGCAAACAGAACCACATCTGCTAGAGAGAAAAAGGTAAAGGTAAAGGTACCCCTGACCGTTAGGTCCAGTCGCGGATGACTCTGGGGTAGTGCCCTCATCTCTCTTTACTGCCTGAGGGAGCCGGCGTTTGTCCGCAGACAGCTTCCGGGTCATGTGGCCAGCATGACTAAGCCGCTTCTGGCGAAACCAGAGCAGCGCACGGAAACGCCGTTTACCTTCCCACCAGAGAGGTACCTATTTATCTACTTGCACTTGACGTGCTTTTGAATTGCTAGGTGGGCAGGAGCTGGGACCAAACAATGGGAGCTCAGAAAGTCAATGCTTAATGCCTGCCCCTCTTTAAAAACAAAACGGGGGGGGGTTGAAACTGAATGAAGTTTAAATACAGGGCAAAGTAAAATATATCAAATAATTAAAGAAATGTTCAGTAGCACCTTAGAGTGTATCTGTGTATCTGAAGAAGTGTGCATGCACATGAAAGCTTATACCAAGAACAAACTTAGTTAGCCTCTAAGGTGCTACTGAACAATTTTTTAATTTTTAAAATATATTTCGACTGTGTCACACCAACACGGCTACCTACCTGAATCTAGGAAGCCTGATCAACAAAAGTAGCCAAGTAAACAGACAACCCTGAAGCTGGGAAAGCCTGTCTAGAGATGGAAATGCATTTTCAAATTTCCTTCCTGCTGCTGAATTTAAATCAACAGGAAGGCTGCTTTGGACTCAGGTGGCAAATCTTGGCTTTCAAGCTATTTTAGCCAACTGCTAATTAACAGCTAGCTAAATGTCTTTATCATAGGTGAGGAGGGAATTGCATTTTCCCATCAGAATTAGATGGCCATAAATTCCATGTAAGCGGGCGGACGGTGTGTGTGTGTGTGGGGGGGATGACTTACAATAATAATCCAGCTAAACAATCTTCACACAGTAGATTCTTCCTAAACATTCACTAATGTAAATGGTTGTATTAATAGGTGAGGATGGAAAGCATTAACATTTCCTTTTATGGGAGAAGCAGAGGCATCAGTAAATTCCTCGCCAATAGCCATTGCTGGCATCTGCAATACGCAGACCTCCGTGATTTCCAGTTTCCAACCCTCCTGCTTCAGAGAGTAACTCCTCGCAACAAACTACCTGTTGATACCCCTTCTCTCTTTTCCCAGAGAACGCTGGGAAATACAGCTCTGTGACAGGGAAGATCACAAACACAGCACATAACCAATTATAATTCCCCAGGAGTCTTTGTGGGAATTAAAGTGCTACAGAACCGATGCTTTCATGAGGTGGCAAAGCCAATGGAGTTGAAAGGAGAGCAAAAATGCTGCTATGCTTGTCATCTTCCACGCTTGCCTACTCTTTTGGACTCTTGAAGGTCCAAAAACTAAGGATGTGTTCCCATTATCACCTCAGAGTGCAGGAAAGGTGCCCTCGCCCAGAGTGCACTTCACAGCTCTTCCTCACACCCCTGCAAAACACACACACAGCTGTTCACATCAGCACAGCTTTATTGGTGTCAGTTTCATTTCTGTTTGGCTACATGGGGAAGGGGCAAATGTCGATGGGCCAGGATGTCTTTACTATGCAGAGCTGTTCACACCTTGGCTAGAGATAAATTAAGAACAGTTTAAGGCAGGGGCAGGCAACCTAAGGCCCAGGGGCCGGATCTGGCCCAATCGTCTTCTCAATCCAGCCCACGGACGGTCCGGGAATCAGCATATTTTTACATGAGTAGAATGTGTGCTTTTATTTAAAATGCATCTCTGGGTTATTTGTGGGGCCTGCCTGGTGTTTTTTACATGAGTAGAATGTGCCCTTTTATTTAAAATGCATCTCTGGGTTATTTGTGGGGCCTGTCTGGTGTTTTTACATGAGTAGAATGTGTCCTTTTACAGTGGTTCCTCGGGTTAAGAACTTAATTTGTTCTGGAGGTCCATTCTTAACCAGAAACTGTTCTTAACCTGAGGTACCACTTTAGCTAATGGGGCCTCCTGCTGCTGCTGTGTCGCCGCCACCTGATTTCTGTTCTCATCCTGAAACAAAGTTCTTAACCCGGGGTAGTATTTCTGGGTTAGCGGAGTCTGTAACCTGAAGCATCTATAACCTGAAGCATCTGTAACCTGAAGTAAAATGCCTCTCTGGGTTATTTGTGGGGCATAGGAATTCATTCATTTTTTATTTCCCCCCAAAATATAGTCTGGCCCCCCACAAGGTCTGAGGGACAGTGGACCAGCTACTCCTGCTGCAAAAGTTTGCTGACCCCTGTATGAGCATTCCTTCCTGCTGTCTGGTGAGTGTGATGAATGACAGCCCTCCTGCGCAAACTTCTGCCAAGGGGGATTGTCCCCTCATTTGTGCAGCACAACAGAGATAAGTGCCAACCCTCCTTGGGGAGGGTGAATAGGGAAGTGGACTGGGCTGCCCATTTGGCCCATTGCCCATGCAATGCCAGAGGGAGAGCCGGCCCAGGACCTCTAGGCCAGGTCCTGGTGATTACAAATTCCAGCTAGCCAAAAAGCCAGGCAAAAATTATTACAAAATCCTTCAAAAAAATGTGGAGCCAGTGTGGTGTAGTGGTTAAGAGCGGCAGTCTCGTAATCTGGGGAACTGGGTTCGCGTCTCTGCTCCTCCACATGCAGCTGCTGGGTGACCTTGGGCCAGTCACACTTCTTTGAAGTCTCTCAGCCCCACTCACCTCACAGAGTGTTTGTTGTCGGGGAGGAAGGGAAAGGAGAATGTTAGTCGCTTTGAGACTCCTTCGGGGAGTGATAAAGCGGGATATCAAATCCAAACTCCTCCTCCTCCTCTTCTTCTTCTTCTTCTTCTTCTTCTTCTTCTTCTTCTTCTTCTTCTTCGGTTGAAAAAGGTTGCTGACCTCTGGTTTAAGGACTCCAGTCAGCATGAAGCTAGCACATCGAACAGTAGTGTATCATAGCAAAGCACAGGATACATATGCATTTTGGATGACATGGTATATTAAAAATATTAAAAGCTCAGCACTAGAAATGCAGTAAGTATGCAGTAAATGAGAGTAGGTAAAGGTAAAGGGACCCCTGACCATTAGGTCCAGTCGTGGCCGACTCTGGGGTTGTGGCGCTCATCTTTTTATCGGCTGAAGGAGCCGGCGTACAGCTTCCGGCATAACTAAGCCGCTTCTGGTGAACCAGAGCAGTGCACGGAAATGCCATTTACCTTCCTGCCGGAGCGGTACCTATTTATCTACTTGCACTTGGATGTGCTTTCGAACTGCTAGGTTGGCAGGAGCAGGGACCCAGCAATGGGAGCTCACCCCGTCAGGGGGATTCGAACCGCCAACCTTCTGATCGCCAAGTCCTAGGCTCTGTGGTTTAGACCACAGCGCCACCCGCGTCTCCAAATGCGAGTAGGACTATGACCTAAATCTGAGGCCTGGCCAGATCTCTTAAATTAAGAAGGTCAGTATGTCCACGTTATAGATATTTAACAATCAGCCTTTCCTTTTATGTGCTGTGTTGTGCCTGATCTTGTACACTAGCTGTGATGGGCGCCTCACTGATCTCATTGCCTCAAATCCCAGAGCAGTTTTATTTTATTTTATTTACTTCATAAAATTTATACGCTGCTTGAATGTGTATTAAAAACACACACACAAAGCAGTTTCCAAAAAGATAAAACAAGGAGATCAAGAAAAAATGCGCTCAGAAGGTTTACAGTGAAGGTGCCTGCTTGATCTCAACAGGCAAGGAGTTCCAAAGTGTATATCTTATCAATGTAGAACGGGTATTATGTGGCATCTGTAGCAGTGCCAATTCTGCCAATCGAAGAGGTCAAGGTAGCAGATGTTATGCAAGCCAATCTCAGGTGTAAACTGGTCCCGAGTTCTTAGTGGCTTTATATACTAAAAGCAACAACTTGAACTTGGCCTGGTAGCAAATCGGAAACCAGTACAGTGGTACCTCAGGTTACATACGCTTCAGGTTACATACGCTTCAGGTTACATACGCTTCAGGTTACAGACTCTGCTAACCCAGAAACAGTACCTTGGGTTAAGAACTTTGCTTCAGGATGAGAACAGAAATCATGTTCTGGCGGCGTGGCAGCAGCGGGAGGCCCCATTAGCTAAAGTGGTGTCTCAGGTTAAGAACAGTTTCAGGTTAAGAACGGACCTCCGGAACGAATTAAGTACTTAACCCAAGGTAGCACTGTATAGTCTCTGAGCACAGGTGTTCTATGGTGACAGGGCCTTGCTCCTGTCAGCAATTGCGCTGCAGCATTCTGCACGAACTGTAGCTTCCAGATCAAGCACAAGGGCAGCCTCACAATGTTTGTGTCTGTGTTTGTGTGTGTTAGCTGGAGCAAGTTCAGCTTGCTGGTCTGTCTGCCTGCCCGCCTATCATGCAAACTGAGCAGTCAGGCTCACATTGCAGAGGAAAATCATGCCCATCACTGTCAGAATCTCAATACAGAAGCTAAGGAGCACATCTATAGGGTTTCTTTCTTTTTTACTGTTTCTCACTTTCCAGATTCCAACAGGGAGTCTGAAGCTGTTGCCCAGTACCAGAGCGAAACTTGGTTTAGAGACCCTCTTGATGACTCAGAACACTTACAACCCCTATTCAAACTGCCTAGTACACAGAACTATTGATTTCTTTCAAGGATACACTTCACCACAATCATCAGTACTGCACAATCATCCATCATTAATGGACTTATCCTTTCAGCTCCCCTTCTGAAATATTTTATTTTTATTTTCCTCTGTTGTTGAGACAGGAGAAAAACCTGGCGTAAAACAGAGAAATCCAACACACCCTCAAGAGAACACCACGCGCCAACACACTGTTGGAACACACCTTGTCTCAAGGTATACCTGGCCTGGTCTTTCAGCCTAACACCAGAAAACTGGTGGGTTTTATTAGGTGGGTGAGGGAATCTATTAACTATATTTTATCCCTCTACAGACTCACGTGTGTGTTGAGACAAATAGAAAACGCAGCTGCAAGGCTTTTTCAAAATACAGGGCTTTTGCAGTCTCCCATGGGAGAAAGCCCACTCAGCAGTTTCTTAAGCATTTTAATTGAAAGCATAGGAATTAGGTATGAAACAGGCTACAGACTGAAAAGTAAGTTTAAAACCTATAGACTACTCACAGTAATGCATTTATCCTTAGCAACAAAATGAGTGCAGGCAAACACAGAGAATAGGGTGGATTCTGAAAATATACAATTCAAGAGTAAAGAGGTAGCCAGAGCATAATCTGATATCCTTCTCCCCCCAGAAAAGGCACCCATCAAGGTGACCAAGGCCAATTTGGGTCTGAAATTAGTCCTCTGAGGTAATCACTATCCCTCAAGAATCTCTGCAGTTGTGCCACTACATCCTTCAACATCTTTGCCAGAAAAGAGGCATTTGTGACCAATGGGACCAGTGTGGGCTTCTTTAGGACTGAAGTAGAGGGCAAATTAAATGTGACATGGGCAATTGTCAAACAGGATCACCTATTTTTAAAAATATATTAAAGAAGTGGGGGGACATTTTTGATTAGGATCATGGAACCAGGGCTGCTTCCAGATAGGAGGCTCCTAAAAGGTAAAGGCAAAGGACCCCTGACAGTTAAGTCCAGTCGTGGACGACTCTGGGGTTATGGCACACATCTCGCTGAGGGAGCCGATGTTTGTCCACAGAAAGTATTTCCGGGTCATGTGGCCAGCATGACTCTGGTTCTGGAGAACCAGAGCAGCGCATGGAAATGCCGTTTACCTTCCCGCCGGAGCGGTACCTTTTTATCTACTTGCACTTTGACGTGCTTTCGAACCGCTAGGTTGGCAGGAGATGGAACCGAGCAACGGCATTTGAACCGCCAACCTTCCGATCAGCAAGCCCAAGAGGCTCAGTGGTTTAGACCACAGCACCATCCGTATCTCCAGGAGGCTCCTAGACCTGCCCAATTATTCATCTACCATTGTAAGCTACAAATCAAATTGCAGTTAACTTTCCACACTATTGGGAGTACATGTGTACTGTATATCCTACAGTCAAGGGTGCTTGACACAGCTGCGGTGGGTAAGGCCAATTGCAGCTTGGGACACATGCTGTGTGTGGGTGACATTTTCTGAGCCCCTTTTTATTTTATTGCTAAAATACTTTCCCAGCGATAAAAAAAATAATTTAAATCACAAATGCACTTGCCAATATAGTGCTGTAAGAGGAAAGTGTGTGTGTTTAAAAACATATTTGGGTGATTCAAAATACACAAAAAGTTCAACTTTTAAAGTATCTGGGCTTAATTGTAGACATTCTTCTTTTTATTTAGAAATGCACAAATTCTCCTGAGATAGTTGAAATCTGTTCTAAACAGAATTTCATCTGTTTTGAATTACAGATGTGGTTTCTTTCTTTCTTTGTAAATAAGGATTAGCTGGCTATTTATTTCAGAGTGCTAATATGAGGTTTAATTGAAACATAATTGATTGTCTTATTCATTTATATTATTCCATGCAGGTCATTTTAATTAGATGCATCACACATGCATTGCAGTGCAAGACTGAAATATCGCTGCCTTTGAAAACCAGGCTTATTTTCTGAAAGATTGAGAAAAACTGTGTTCTTGCACTTCCATTTACTGCTCAGCAAATGTATCTAAACCCTAAGATGTCTTCTCTTCTCTCTTTTCAAACATTTGTTCTGTCGAACAGTAGCTAATGGAATCTACTAGTGTGCACATATAGCATTGAAGCATTGGTTATGGAGAAAGAAACTGCACTGTGGCTGTCTCAAGAACTGGCATTTTGGCAAACGTACTAGTATTTTTATTTTCGAAACAAGTCTAAAAGCTGGAGACACAAAGGATCTAAGTCACATAAACAGTGTAAAGGAAAATAAAAAGATGCTGTTCAGCAGTACTGGTGGTGGGGATATAAATTCCTGGGAGTTTACCTTAGTGAGGACCTCACTTGGAAAATCAACGTAACTCAGGTGGTCAGAAAGGCCCAACAGAGACCCCATTTCCTCAGGGTTTTGCAAAGGAACAATGTTAAACAACAACTGATGAACTCCTTTTACCAGTCCACAATAGAAAGTGTCCTTTCATATTGTACCACAGTGTGGTATGCTGGCCTGACAGCCACGGACAGAAAGTCTCTACAGAGATGATATCATGGGCTGTCCCTTAAGTCTGCTAGATGACATTGCAAGGGATTGTTGCCTTAGGAGAGTGAGAAAAATTCTCAGGGATGACTCACACCCCGGCCAGCACCTCTTTAATCTTCTACCCTTGGGCAGGATATATAGAAGTATAACCAGCCGTACCAACAGGCTAAAAAATAGCTTCTATCTGTGGGCTGTTAGGCTGTTGAATGGAAAATAACATAGCGAAATTGATTGCGAGGTGGTGTGTTGTTCGATAAGAGATTGAGTGTTTGCGGGGGGGAGGCTCATTGTACAATGACAATAAAGGTATTACAGTGGTGCTTTGGGTTACATACGCTTCAGGTTACAGACTCTGCTAACCCAGAAATAGTATCTTGGGTTAAGAACTTTGCTTCAGGATGAGAACAGAAATTGTGCTCTGGCGGTGCGGCGGCAGCGGGAGGCCCCATTAGCTAAAGTCGTGCTTCAGGTTAAGAATAGTTTCAGGTTAAGAATGGACCTCCAGAACGAATTAAGTACTTAACCCGAGGTACCACTGTATTATTATTATTGAATACATCTAAGGAGTGTTTAAATCCTACATTAGTTACAGCCTGGTTCTATATATGTCTATTCAGAATTAAATCTGAATTGCAGCCTCATCCGCATTTGGAAGAAATGCCACTAGAATTGTTTTTGCAAGATATTAGAGGCAAATATTCCAGTTGTAAAAGAATGGCTAAATGAAGTATGGGAATATGCCACAAATATCAAAATTAATTAACAACATACATATCCAGAAACTCCCGGACAATAATTAGGTACTTTCTATAAGGCACGAATACCATTTATTAATATTTTGTTATATAAACCAGTGAAATCCAATCTTCCAGAATGTTTCAAGATGCCCTAAAGATTAATGCTCAGTGCTGTAAATTACTATAAACGTCTAAAAATAAATAAATTGAAAAACTAAATAGGTGTGGAGGCAACTATGTGAAAACGTTCAAATGTAGGCCTTTACCACTTTCCCCTGATGATTATTTGTTTAATATGATAAATACGGTAAAAACTATAGAAGAATCCCACACCACTATGATGCAACATGTGAGATGAGGGAGACTGTGTGTTCTAGTGGTAGCAGCTTGAAAGGCCACTACTGTGGTACCTCGGGTTACAGACGCTTCAGGTTACAGACTCTGCTGACCCAGAAATAGTGCCTCGGGTTAAGAACTTTGCTTCAGGATGAGAACAGAAATCACGTGGTAGCGGTGTGGGAGGCCCCATTAGCTAAAGTGGAGGCCCCATTAGCTAAAGTGGTATCTCAGGCTAAGAACAATTTCAGGTTAAGAACGGACCTCCAGAACGAATTAAGTTCTTAACCCGAAGTACCACTGTATTTAGTTAAGCAGAGCCAGCCCACTGATGAGGTGAGGCAGAGCACCTGCCTCAGGTAGAGGAACCACAAGAGGGGGCACCTTCCTCACCCCGCTGGTTTTGCCACCAGAGAAATGCCCCCCTCTCACCACCAAGAAGGAGGCATTCTGGCACACAGGATAGAAAAGATTCACAGAAGCACCTTTCTGAGTTCAGTGAGTGGGGGGTCATTCTGCCAGCATCGGAAGTGCTAGGGCCAGTGCCGGATTTACGTATAAGCTAAACAATCCATAGCTTAGGGCTCCACTCTCTTGGGGGCCCAAAAAAAAATTAAAGGAAAAAAAACAACACTGGATGTACATTACCAAAACATAAGATAAAAACAAATAAAATAAAACCTACATACAGCAACAGTGTTTTGTGTTGTGTAGGCTCCTACAAAGGTCCATATAGTTAAAGCTATGGACCATAAAGAAGGCTGATTGCCAAAGAATTGATGCTTTTGAATCATGGTGTTGGAGGAGACTCTTGAGAGTCCCATGGACTGCAAGAAGATCAAAACTATCCATTCTTAAGGAAATCAGCCCTGAGTGCTCACTGGAAGGACAGATCCTGAAGCTGAGGCTCCAGTACTTTGGCCACCTCATGAGAAGAGAAGACTCCCTGGAAAAGACCCTGATGCTGGGAAAGATGGAGGACACAAGGAGAAGGGGGCAATAGAGGATGAGATGGTTGGACAGTGTTCTCAAAGCTACCAGCATGAGTTTGACCAAACTGTGGGAGGCAATGGAAGACAGGAGTGCCTGGCGTGCTCTGGTCCATGGGGTCACGAAGAGTCGGACACGACTAAACAACAACAACAACAAGGCTCCTATGATGTAGGTCTGTTAGCCTGCTCCCTAAAATATCACTGGTTTGCTCATTTCTATATATAGGGTGCCTACATTCTCCATGGACTGGTAGCATGGCAACAAGTGCAAATGGATTTAGATACCTATTGGGTCCATAAATGACCATATAGCATATATTCAACATATAAAAACAGCGACAATTTGTTGTTGACAAAGGACAGCCGGACATATAAAGGGCCCCATTACCTTCAGTAGCTTAAGGCTTCATCAAACCTAAATCCAGCCCTGGGTAGGGCGCGGGCCACGGCAAGAGATTCCTGCTTTGCCCAAGTGGTGATAGGGGTGTGCCACGCCTACAGTTAAGACCAGAGCTTTTTTTGCAACTGGAGCTTGCTGGAACTCAATTCTGGCACTGCTCAGGTAGGCGCCATAGCCATTAGAAGAGAACAAGGGAGGTGTTCGTGGTGAGTTCTGGCACATCTTTTTCTAGAAAAATAGCAGTGGTTCAGAATAAGTGGGAAACACCAACCAGTGTGAGACTCAGTGCTTGTGTGTGTGTGTGTGTGTGTGTGTGTGTGTGTGTGTGTGTGTAGAGGTTCTGTAGTGGTGTGGAAGCTTGCTCAGCTGATGTCAAGCTTCAGGAAATTATCTCCTTCCCCTGGTGGTGGAAAGAAGCAGAGAAAAACAAAGAAGAGTTCTTACTACAGTGGAACCTCGGGAGCCGAACGCCTTTGAACTTGAATATTTCAGCTCCCAAAGGATCGAAACCCTGAAGTGATTGTTTCAGTTTTTGAATGATTTTCAGAAGCTGAGCGTCCACCACGGCTTCCAATTGGCTGCAGGATGCTACTGCAGCGCCAATTGGAAGCTGTGCCTTGGTTTTCAAACTGTTCTGGGAGTCGAATGGACTCATGGAATGGATTAAATTCAAAAACCAAGGTACAACTGTAATAAGGTTATTCAGTCATCACAGCAAGAGACAAAGGAATGCAGTCTGTATCCCGTTAATGGCGTTGCTCCAACTAAGCTCCTCCCCCTCCCCTCCTAGCAACAGCACTTCCCCTTATGGTGGCCAGCTGGGGCTAATTGTCTCTGAGTCCTTTGCTCTTGCACTCTCAATGAATGCCGAGTTCTGGGGGGAGGGTGGTAAAAAAATACTCTCCAGTGATAACATGTCAGCTGGCTGCTCTGTCTCTGCCTTCTCTTCTCCCAACACCACCGAAGTCTTTTGTTCGCCTTCCTTTGAACAGCTTAGTTCTCAAACATTTTGGCTCCCAAACACCACAAAGTGAGTGTTCCAGTTTGCAAACTATTTTTGGAAGCTGAACATCCGACAGGGCTTCCGGGGCTTTGGATTGCCTGCAAGAGCTTCCTGCAGCCAATTGGAAGAAGAAGAAGAAGAAGAAGAAGAAGAAGAAGAAGAAGAAGAAGAAGAAGAGGAGGAGGAGGAGGAGGAGGAGGAGGAGGAGGAGGAGGAGGAGGAGGAGGAGGAGGGGGAAGAGTTTGGATTTGATACCCCTCTTTATCACTACCCTAAGGAGTCTCAAAGTGGCTAACAATCTCCTTTCCCTTCCTCCCCCACAACAAACACTCTGTGAGGTGAGTGGGGCTGAGAGACTTCAGAGAAGTGTGACTAGCCCAAGGTCACCCAGCAGCTGCATGTGAAGGAGCGGAGATGCGAACCCGGTTCCCCAGATTACGAGTCTACTGCTCTTAACCACTACACCACTGGCTCTCGGAAGTCAAAACGGATTTCGTTCAACTTCCAAGGTATGACTGTACTGCCTTCCTTGTCTCTGGAAGCTTCAGGAGAAGGGGTAGCGATCTCCACCATTCCTCCTCCTCAATCTCGTCCCCTTCAGTCCAGTCCCTGACAGCTGGGTGCTGGGTGCTTTCTGCACCTCAGCTGAGCAGCTTAAGGAAGCTCAACCACCACCACTGCTAAAGCTCACATGAGCCAAAGCAACAGGGAGGCATGTTCAGGTGAGGCCAGTGGCGCAGCGTGGGGGGTGCAGAGAGGGCCGGCCACACCAGGTGCAACATCTGGGGGTTAGGGGGCGCAAATCCACGGGTTAGGGGGCGCAAATTACTTGCCTTGCCCCGGGTGCTGACAACCCACGCTACGCCACTGGGTGAGGCACAGGGAGGCTTCTTTCCTGTGCCTCAGCTCTGCTGGTCCACAGAGCAGCCCTGCCTCTCTGATTCTTGCATGCAAACAGGAGGGACAGGGAGGTTGGCAGAGCTGATGTGCAGGGATGTTTGCTGAGGCTGGTCAGGTATTGCTCATCTGAGAGGTGCCAGAGTGCAGTTCCATTGCACTGAGGCAGAAGAGGAAGAGGAAGAGGAAGAGGAAGAGGAAGAAGAAGAAGAAGAAGAAGAAGAAGAAGAAGAAGAAGAGGAGGAGGAGGAAGAAGAAGAAGAAGAAGAAGAAGAAGAAGAAGAAGAAGAAGAAGAAGAAGAAGAAGAAGAAGAAGAAGAAGAAGAAGAAGAAGAAGAAGAAGAAGAAGAAGGGGGAAAAGCTCTGGCAAGACTTGTAAGGAGAAGTGAAACAAAAGCTACATCAGTTTTCTTCTCAGTTTTTTTCATTCCAGGCAGTGCTCCTCATCATTTCATTGCAAGTGTAATGTTCCCAAGTTGAACAAAACTGTGGACTGTTTTTTTCTACGATTTTCTCCTTTGTTCACTCCCAAACTTCAAATAGAGCCTTTCTTACTAAATGGTCCCTAAATCTTTTGTGTACCTGTATCTCCCCATACATTAGATAATATTTTCTTGTACGCGACAACAGCAGCGATAATGTTAATAGCCAATAATTGGAAAGGAAATTACATTCTAACCAAAGAAGAATGGCTGAATAAATTATGCAAATACTTGGAATTAGCAAAACTGACGGATTTGATAAAGCAAAAACCAAAAAATATAATCCACAAACAATAGAAATGTTTAAATGATTATTTATGTAGACAAAGATTAAATGTAAGGTCTTGGTTGTGTTTAGAATAGATTTATGAAAGATTTAGAAAACTTATTGATTAGGATATTTGTGTGAGATTGTATGGGAAAAATACAGAATAACAGATACAATCTTGCTTAAAATGTATATAGGAAGTGCAGTGTAAGTCAATCAATGAACTTTTATTATTGAGATATTTGTAGAATAAATTTGGAAGAAATTCTTCCAACTTTTCTTCTTCTTTTTCTCCTTATTTCCTTTTTCGTTCTTTTTTTATATATGTGTGCTCATCTGAAATATATAGGTATGTATGTATTTGCAATATTTTGCTTATATTTTGTAATAATTATGTTAAGTAAAATTTTACATCCTTAAAAAAAAAACCCAAACTGTGGACTGCTTAATCCACTTTAGGAGGCCTGCCTCTCTTTCACCAACAGCAAACTAAACGAATTAAAACTAAAATGAGGAGCTAGGTAACTAATGCATTCGGCACTTTCCTCCTGCCTAGAACCTGACATTATTAAAATTAGAACATGTTACAAGCATCCACTACAACACAGTTAAGATATTACCTGCAAAACCTGCTAGGTGAGCTTGCACCAATATCTCTGAGCCCAACGTACTTCAGAGGGTTATTTGACGGCTAAAAGTACAGCACCACATATACTCTGCTGGGAGGATCAATTTATTAAATGTCTAAAACACATATAATACTTTAATACTTAAAGGAATTAAGACATCTGTTCTATACATTACCCGTTGTGAGGCTTTTATGGAGAAAGTTTACGTCATATAATTAGTTCCTTTTTCCAGGAAAGTGACTGACAGAAAAGAATCCTTGCCACCTCAGATTATTAAGCACTTGCTTGCCCATGAGGTAAAAAAATGGAGGGGGTGGGATTTAACTTTTCCTAGCAAAAAGGTCTTGCAGAGGGAGGATTGAAGCCCCGCCCTCACTCAGCTTCCCTGACCATTAGCAATACATAAACATGCCAATTTCAGTTTATCTCAGTTTCTCATCTTTCCAGGCTGAAGTCTGGCTCTCCACGTTTCAGTATACATTAAAAAAAAAAGTCCTTACAAAAAATTCACCAGCATTTTATTGCTAATTTCTCAAAATCTACACATATTCTTGTATGCGATTTTGCCTGATGATAAACACATTTTTACAAAGCAATTTCCCCTTATAGAATGCATTTTCATTCTATTTTCATTATACGCATTCATATCCACCTAAGCATGTCATTTTTGTTGCACATTACTTGGCTGGAGAACTGCGCTACAAAATTCAGGGAAGTTTGAATTTTGAAGACAGCGTTTCAAGTCGTGTGTTGTTTCACAAAGTGCCATTTCAGTAGGCTCACCTTTAAATGTGAACTGGATTTCTCTTCCTTCTCACTGCTTCCTCCTCAGCCCAGGCTCATGCATGGAAGTGAGCTGTTGTTGTTGTTGTTGTTTAGTCATTTAGTCGTGTCCAGCTCTTCGTGACCCCATGGACCAGAGCACGCCAGGCACTCCTGTCTTCCACTGCCTCCCGCAGTTTGGTCAAACTCATGTTGGTAGCTTCAAGAACACTGCCCAACCATCTTGTCCTCTGTCGTCCCCTTCTCCTTGTGCCCTCCATCTTTCCCAACATCAGGGTCTTTTCCAGGGAGTCTTCTCTTCTCATGAGGTGGCCAAAGTATTGGAGCCTCAGCTTCAGAATCTGTCCTTCCAGTGAGCACTCAGGGCTGATTTCCATAAGAATGGATAGGTTTGATCTTCTTGCAGTCCATGGGACTCTCAGGAGTCTCGTCCAGCACCATAATTCAAAAGCATCAATTCTTTGGCGATCAGCCTTCTTTATGGTCCAGCTCTCACTTCCATACACAGGGAGAAAATGTCTTTAAACAGCAGAGCACAGAGAGGGAAGGCATGCCTTTTGGTATAAATAGAGAAGCCCACTTGTAGTGGGTACATGAGGGGAGAACTGCAGCAGATAATTGAAATCTAGAGAAGCAGCCGCTTTGAAATCGTGGCTTCATTTGATAAACCTTTCAGTGATTAATATGACAAGGAGGGTTTGGGTTGTTGAAAAATAATTATTTTCGCTGGAGCTCCCAGTGGTGTGCCATCTAGGTTTCTAAGCTGTTTCATAAATGCTGCAGTATCCGGTACTTCTGGACCATGCTCCAGGTCTCCTTACTAAGTATGCTGAGATGTTGGGTTGGCTGATTCTGAGGTCTAACCATCAGTGTTAAATATCTTTCTTTTTCTTGCTGGCTTGAGAATTTCTATACTGGTGGACAGGACAGCTTGGCAAGAAAACAGCATGGCTTTCATCCAAAGCAATAAAAATGAGATAAGTGAAGCAAGAGGTGTCTTCTGCATTTTTCTCCCAGAAAGTAAGAGAAGGAAAGGGCCTCTCTCTCTCTCTCTCTCTCTCTCTCTCTCTCTCTCTCTCTCTCTCACACACACACACACACACACACACACACACACACACACACGCACAGAGTATACACACTACCAGCTAAAACAGCAGCTATGTTGTTCTTTTTTTTCAATTTGGATTGAAGCTGGTTTAGGGGGGGAAACACATCAAAATGCAGTATTTCACAAGGCACAACCAGATAGATTTGTATTGCGACTAACATTGTATGTGCACTGCTTCCTAAACAAGTTGTGGGAATGAACTAGATGCAGAATAAGCGGGAGTCCGTACACAGCCAGTGAGAGAGATCTCAGTTCTAAATTATTAGTGCAAGGGAGGTTTCTTGCACTAGCCTCTGTACAATAAATATGAGTTTGCACAGCTGCTTTCCAAAGGGTCTTGTGCAGCACAACATCCCAGAAGATGGTTTCCTAAGTTCTTCTGAACAGACAAAGAAAAAAAAAAGGCACTCATTAAATGTCTTCCTAATCCTCCTGACTCTAATTGATATATTTTAAGCATGTGGATATCCCTTACTCTGCTGGTGACATTCTTTTTCCCTCCCCAATTTTCCTTGCTGTCAAACTCTATTTGCTGAAAATGTGAGGCTGTGACAGGGTTTGTGTGGGTGGGTGAGCCATGTGGCATTAAGGTTGTGCAGGAACAAAGATTGCTTGAGACATCTGCAGGAGATTCCAAGCATCTCTTTCTCTCTCTCTCCCCCTACCAACCTCAACATAAACGCACATTACCTACAAGCCAGCAGATTCAGAGACAGCAGTCACTCCTGCTACTCAAATAAGCAATGCGATGTCAAAAAAGACGAGCATTAATAATGCATCTTTCCAGTATATCTGTATGTGTGACAAGGAAACTTAAGCTGCTGGTTTTCAATTACCATATTTTTTGCTCTATAAGACTCACTTTTTCCCTCCTAAAAAGTAAGGGGAAATGTGTGTGCGTCTTATGGCGCAAATGCAGGCTGTGCAGCTATCCCAGAAACCAGAACAGCAAGAGGGATTGCTGCTTTCACTGCGCAGCGATCCCTCTTGCTGTTCTGGCTTCTGAGATTCAGAATATATTTTTTCTTATTTTCCTCCTCCCAAAACTAGGTGCGTCTTGTGGTCTGGTGCGTCTTATAGAGTGAAAAATACGGTACCCATTTAAGAGCGATGCTGATGCATAAAATTGTTACATAATAAATATATAGAATATATAAAGTTAAGAATGTAAAAGGACTGTTGTGCGGGATCAATCCAAATACCGACGTGGCACAGAATTCTTTTTTCAAGCGTAGTTAGTTTGGTGCCTCTGAAATCTTAAAAACAAGGCACAGAGTGGGTACAATGCCCTGGTACTTAGTGGAGCATTGCTCCAGACCATGGAAGTTCCACTTAGCTATCATAGTTAACAGTCATTCATAGGTCTATCTCCCATGGATTTGTCTAATTTCCTTATAAAACCATCTACTCCACAGGGCGTGACTACATCCTGAATTCTGCATGTTAATTGTGTGCAACAGTCCTGTTGATTTTGCTAGTCCTGGACCTGCTTCCAGTCTGTTTTCATTTTTGTGACCTTTATTCTGAAAGGATAAAATGCCTCCAGGTCTTCTCTTCACAACATTAATAACCGTAAGCCTCTATCATGCCTTTTCAGGGGCAGTATGTCCCGTTCCACCACCTGCAGGAAATATTTTTAATGGATCTTGCCTAGTGGGTGGTATTTCTCCACTGTAACCAATTACAGCCAGAAAAGGTTCCCTTCCCCAGTTTGAACAATGAAAATAATTTATGTGTAGCACCAGACTAGCAGTGCAGGACTCTGAAAGAAGACTCCTACTAGCTATACAATTTATATTAGCAATCGTAATTACATAAATTAAGTGTGTGTGTGTGTGTGTGTGTGTGTGTGTGTGTGTGTGTATAAATTTTACAACACAGAAGTGTTCATGTGTGTTGGCCATAAACAAATTGCACATTATTTCATAATCTTTCAACAGGTGTTTTTTTAAAGAAATAGATACAATTGGTTGAAAGTACCCCAAATTGTTGCTGCAAAGCAGGACCCAAGGTGAGAAGCATCAGAGCCAGAATCTGACTACAGGACTGATCCGCTACAGGATCAGATCTCAAAACTATTCTGGATAACTCTTTGGTTCTTCAATGAGAATCAGTAATTTACTTCTTTATTTCATAGATGTCTTGGATGGCAATGGGAACAAGCTCCCCTGAATTAGAGCTTGCAGATCCTACTGATTTCCACACGTCTCCTGCAGTGCAGTTGTTGGCATCCATCTGTGGCTGTAGAGACCGACACAGGCGGTACCATATTTTTCGCTCTATAAAACGCCCCCGACCATAAGATGCACCTAGTTTTAGAGGAGGAGAGCAGGGAGGGAAATTCTCTCCCTCTCTGCTCAGCGCCTCTCCAGCAAAGCGGAAGAAGAAACGGAAGGGGCTCCGTTTCTCCTCCTGCTTCGCTGAAGGGGCGCTGTGCAGCTTTCCCTCTCTACCCAAGATGTTGGTCTTCATCAAGCTGATGGTAACACTGAACTCCCTGCAGGCTTGGGCAAAACAGCTGTTGAGTCTCTGCAGAGCTGCACTGTCAAGGCTGCATCAACAAGCGATATGGTCATAGCCCCATTACTTTTTATACTTTGTATCAAATCTCTTGTTCTAATATCCTTGAATTTAATATACATGTTATATATATATTTATATATCTCTGAATCATTGTCAGGCATTGCCGTACACCCCCTCACTCCTATCAACTGGTAGCTTCCCCTCACTTTGGATTCCACTCCATCCTTGTCACATTGCTCTATACTTGAGCAGATGGGAAATAATGAGAAATGATTTCTCATGATAATGCCTGCCCACTTAAACAGGCAGATATGCAAGGGAGGAGAGTCACTGTAGGGCTCACTGATCTACACAGCTCGCTTTCGAGCTACAATTCCTGTTGCTACTGGAATGGCTGCTGACTTCAATCCTACATAAAGACCAGAAAGAAAAGAAGAACAGAACTGCTACGGTGTTAATAACATCTGTCATGCTAATGTTGAAATTAAACTGGAAAGCTGCAGCCAAGGCATTACCAGTTGGTTCAAATCAATATGTGAAATCCAGTCTCCGTCAACTGCTTGCTCCGTGCCCCAGGTTGTCTCCTTAGGGTCACCAGTGACAATGTTGTTTTGTTTGCTTGTTTCTCAGATGTATAAGCCTCCTCTCGGCATAAGTTCCCTAGGCGTTTAGCAACGCATACGCTTCAGCTGGTTCTACTCCCGGGCTCAGTGTCCCATGGCCACAGCTTGGTAAGTTGGGCACATGCTTCTCGAAGCAGAAAGGCCCACATTCAAGTCTTGACCTCTCTGCTTACAAAGGCTCTCACCTGGGGAAACGTTCATCCTAGAAGAATGCTGCTTTTGGTCTGAGCAGACGAGTGAGATGGACCAGTGGTTTGATTTAGTTGAAAGCAGGTCCACATGTTCAGATCAGACGCCTGTCACTCTTCTGTTTCTCTGAGTTGTTCTGAGAGCCTCTTCTCTAAAATGCTTTTAGCGACAGTTGCTAGTATGGACACTTTCCATGTTTTCATAGAATCTCTGGAAGTTATCTTAGCAGCGATGCAGTAAAGCCCAATTCCTAGAAGTAAAAAGGATCCTCAGAGTGGACATCTGTGATTCATTATATGGAACACTCAGTGATAAAAGGGACCACAGGGATCCATGTTCAGGATTGCAAGTTTTGTTCTCTCAGTGATCCCTGGCTTTTAATTTCAGGGAGAAGGGGAATCGTCAACTAACACAGAAATCTTGGGGGGGGGGGGAAATATTTCAGTATTCAACAACAACAACAGGCTCCACAGGTTTAGATCAGGCCCCAGGAATTCTATCTGTCCAGCGCCTGGTTTGGGTCAGGCAACCAAAAATGCAAGAGGTCCTGTCTGCAGTCTGGGATTCTGGAGAGAAGAAAGTGATTGAGGAGGTGGTCATGACTCAAGAGGCTGAAGGCTGCAGAGCCTTCAGACATGCAAATGCAGAAGAGTGAGGTCCAGAGAAGATGGTTTGCAGGTTCATTGACAGATCCCTCAGTGTGAGCAGTTAGCACCAACAGAATTTTATGTCTAGCTCACACTTTAAACCTTTCTAGGCCCTGACCACACCTCCCAGGCCCCATTCTGCCCTGATGGAGGAGAAGAAGAGATCATACAAAGGGACAACTCTCCAGTAGGCCTAGAGTCAAACACTCCATCACTTCATCTCCAAACTGGTATGCTTCCTTTCCTGCTTAAGAGGGAGAAAGAGGGACCTGGCATGTTTGGATATGGTGTCTTAGGGAAACTGAGCTCTGGAGGAACTGCCTGTCTGAATATTGCTTCAGGTATTGGGTTCCGTTCCCTCAGAATCAAACACTGGCTCACACTCTTCTTCCTTCTTCTTTTATTGGGTTTTATAAGCAAGAATAATGTTATACAAACAAGTATACCAAGTTTCCTCGTGTTGTTTGAATATCACAAAAATAGCATGATAAATGTGGAAAAATATCTACAACATATGTTTCATTATTAGTGGTCGGTGTATATGTTCTTGGTTCATGAATTGGTTTAAACAATTAGGAAGAAGAAGAATAATAAAGGGGGGAGAGGGGAGGTGAGTGGGGTGGGGTGGCTATGCTTCTATTATTCTACTTCTATTGTTCTACTTTGTTGGGGGGGTTATGGGTTCTCTTACTATTCACTTGTTGTATTTGCTTGTTGATGAGAGAGGTTGGGGGTGGCTTAGGGTGTGGTTGGTTGTCTTTGGTTGGCTGTAGTGAGAATTGTTTTTGTGTGAGAGGAGAGTATGAGTGTGTATTTTTGAATCAGGTTAGCCAGATTCGTATGCTGTCGGGGGATTCTCGTTGTTGTCTTCTTGGGCTTTGTATGTGATAAAGAGGAACCAAATTGGGGTAAAGGCGTCTTCTTCTCTTTGTCCCCAGGTCAGTTTCAGTTTATTGGTTAGCTTTTCTAATAAAGCCCTTTCCCATACTATTTGATACCCATCATCCCTGACCACTGGTTCTGCTAGCTAGGGATCATGAGAGCTGTAGGCCAAAAACATCTTGAGGGCTGAGGTTGAAGAAGCCTGGGTTACACCTGTGTTTCTCAAACTTGGGTCCCCAGCTGTTATTGGACCACAACTTCCATCACCTTGCTAACTAGGGATGATGGGAGTTGTAGTCCAACAACAGCAGGAGACCCAAGGTTGTAGTAGTAGTAGTAGTAGTAGTAGTAGTAGTAGTAATAATTTATTATATTACATATTGCAATATTATTTTGCAGGACTCCAGCTCTATTAACTAGATTTTCTAATTAGATGTATTTCTAATGCCATTTTTTCTGAGGGGGGAGCAAATTTAAGAATTGAAATAAGTGTGTGTTAAACACATATATAACAGCTTATACATTGACATGCAGGTCTTGGTTAACAGGAGGAAATGCTGATATATTGTGCTAAATAATCAAGACAAGATGTTTGAATGATTCTTTCTTAGGGAAAATAACCAAGTCAGAAAATCAAAGGCATGATTAATACACAGGGTTATGAATTGCTGATTTAAGTAATGATTAAGATTTATTGTTTAAATTCCAGTGATTTAAATCAACCTATCAGGCTTAATTGGCATCATGATTAGCTTATGGGCGACCTGCTTCCTCAGGCTGTTTTTACAAAGATGATAAAATATTAAATACCTGCTGCGGCAGAATTCAACAACAGAAAAAGAGGCATGTAACTTACATTTTGCTTGTTTGGGGGGCTATGTTTTGTACATTGCTCTTCATTATCTTAATTGTCTACAAAGGGGTACAAGGTGGTTTAGAGATCCAAAAATGTTTTTACAAGAAGACTATAAGAGAAGTAAGTTAACATTTGTTTCTCTGCAAAGCTGAAGCTAAACAAGAGGTTACTATCATGGCTGTTGCCAAAAATAGCAGTTGCACGATCAGCTTCCAGTCTCTGCAAGTTGCATCTTAGCATTCAGTGTTTCTATGCTCCGCTCCCCACTCAGTTCCACTCGACTCCACTCTTCTTTATCGTGAACATTTCACGGGGATTTTGTTGATTTTGTATTCTGTATGCTAAGGGATGCATAGCTTTTATTGTGAGGTCTGTGGACTGGATCAATACATTGGTTGAGTTAGATATTGCTGTATTGCACTGCAATCTCAGAGCAGGGCAGGTTCCAGGGGTTCTAGGTGCTTTCCCAGGGTCCATGTTTTCTTTTGGAAATGAGGCACAGCAGAGACAGTGGTGCCTTTGTGATAGATGGTTCATTTACACATACAACCTGGTGGTAACAGAATAAATGATGTAAGGAGGGAGCTGCAGCCCAAGATAGGGAAATAGGTAGTTAGGGAACACCTAGTTACTTTAAATGAATTCAGATTTCCAAGGCCTAATGAGCTACATCCAGGGATATACTAAAGGATCTTGTGAATCTAATTTCAGAGCCTTTGTCTATTATCTTTGAAAATTCTTGGAAAACAGGTGAGGTCCCTACAGACTGGAGGCGGACAAATGTTGTCCCCATCTTCAAAAAGGAGGAAATGGAAGACCCAGGTAACTACCGACCAGTGAGCTTGACATTGATACCAGGGAAGGTCCTAGAACAAATAATTCAACAGTCGGTCTGTGAGCATTTAGAAAAGGATGCTGTGATTACAAAGACCCAGCACGGGTTTCTCAGAAATAAGTCATGCCACACCAATCTGATTTCTTTTTTTGATGGAATTACAAACTTGGTGGATCAGGGAAATGCTGTAGACATAGTGTATCTTGATTTCAGTAAGGCTTTTGACAAAGCCCCCCATGATATTCCTGCAAGGAAGCTGGTAAAATGTGGGTTGAACGAGATCCCGGGCCACAGGGTGGTTAGGCTGGCCTCAACCAGAGCCAGGGCTTTTTCGGCTGTGGCCCCAATCTGGTGGAACGCTCTGTCACAAGAGACTAGGGCCCTGCGGGACTTGACATCTTTCCGCAGGGCCTGCAAGAGAGAGCTGTTCCACCAGGCCTTTGGCCAAGGCACAGCCTGACCCCCTCCTTCAGTAATCCTCTAACCCAATGGTTGCCATTAATTTGACTCTGAATTGATTTTAGAATGAATTGATTTTAGAATGTATTTCAATTAATTGATTGTGATTTTATGTAAACTGTAATTTTTACTGTTGTTATATGCTCTGAGCCTGGCTTCGGCTGGGGAGGGCGGGATATAAATAAATTATTATTATTATTATTATTATTATTATTATTATTATTATTATTATTATTATATTACTGTTAGGTGGATTTGCAGCTGGTTGACTGACTGAACCTGAAGAGTACTCATTAATGGTTTCTCATAATCCTGGAAAAAAAGGGTCAAGTGGGGTGCCACAGGGTTCTGTCCTGGCCCTGTTGTTTAACGTCTTTATAAATGACTTGGATGAAGGAATTGAGGGGGATGCTCGTCAAATTTGCAGGTGACAGCAAACTGGGAGGGGTAGCTAATGCTGCAGAAGACAGAATCAGAATTCAAAATGACCTTAACAGATTGGAGAACTGGGCCCAAACTAACAAAATGGATTTCAATAGGGACAAATGTAAGGTTCTGCGTTGAGGCAGGAAGAACCAGTAAGAGTTGTTTGGGAGTGGAACAGATTTCCATGAGAGGTGGCGGACTCTCCTCCGTTGGAGGTTTTTAAACAGAGATTGGGCAGCCATCTGTCATGGTTGCTTTAGCTGAGATTCCTGCATTGCAGGGGGTTGGACTAGATGGCCCTTGGGGTCCCTTCCAACTTTGTGATTCTATTATTCTTTGATATCCAACCTGAGCCTACAATGGAGGGATGCACAGCATCAACAACCCAAAAGGGTCTTGTTTCTCCCATAGCCACAGCTTCGGATTCAAAGATAAATCAAACATCATGCTCTGACTCTGTAGCTTGCTGCTTTACTTCTCACACTCACACACAAACACCACACCCCTCTCTACTCTAAACGCCGGCTTTATCTGTTGAGAGAGGCCCTTCCCATTTGCCATCTTGCCCTGAGCTCCTTAATCCTCATTAATGGCTCATCACCCAGGCTATCGTCTCATGAGAAGCTAGCTGGGCTTGATCAAATTCTAACACCTGCTGGACCCAGGGATTAATTAGAGAGGTCTGGCACCCACAGACTGTAAGGTTATCAACTATTTGGGGGGCATCAATGAAGCACAACAGTGTCACCACATGCAACTCCTGTATATAACATTCGGTTTGTAAAGAGAGAAACCAGACAAAAATGTTTGTGTGTGTACGAGAGAGAAACCCAGGAGGATAGACCTCACTGGCTTAAGGATTTTTGCTAATAGTGTCTCTGTATATCTGCATCCATAATGGCCATGCGGGAGCACAATGTTGTTTGCTTTCTATCAATAACTTGCTGCAGAAGAACTGCAGCTTCAGGAGTGATTCAAGCATGGGCTGCTAGCTAGCATCTAATCAGTTACCAAGCACCGCAGGCAACGCCAGGTTAGCTCAGAGGAGCAACTTCTATTTCAGTAATCTTTCAAATATATTGGTGCTTGAGGTAAAATCGGATGGAGGCTTCCGCGCTTCTTTACTGCTGTTTTTCTAATTAGCTCCCGTCTCTTCATTTATTTAGAACCATTTCCAAATAATTTTTTTATTTTTTTAACCTGAACCATCCCTCAAGCCATGCGGGCAAGGAGAAGCAACACTGAAAAATCAATGAGACTGTTAAAAAGACTAATTATTTTTTTTAAAAAAATGAAATTAGCCACTTGAAAGAGCTCTTTGTAGGCACCAGCGGCTTGCTAAAATAACAGCAATAAAGGCTGGATCTAGACACACCCCAAAAAACGTTTCAGGAAAACACATTGTAAAGCTCATGAGGGTCGTACTGTACAGTGCCATCTGGTGCCCCAGTGTTATAACACATTTAATTTTTTTTAAAAAAAACAAACAAACTACTGTTACTGAGTCCAAAATCTATCATTTCTTCACCAGACTTTCCGTTTGGGGCTTTGTCTGACATCCAGTAGAAAAGAGGTCCAAACATCAGGAATAGCTACCATTAAAGTCTCAAGAAGGAACACTGGTTGCCTACTGATATGCAAACCTGAGAGCAAAGCAATATACAGTGGTACCTCGGGTTAAGAGCTTAATTCGTTCTGGAGGTCCGTTCTTAACCTGAAACTCTTCTTAACCTGAAGCACCACTTTAGCTAATGGGGCCTCCCACTGCCGCCACACCGCCGCCACACAATTTCTGTTCTCATCCTGAAACAAAGTTCTTAACCCGAGGTACTTTTTCTGGGTTAGCAGAGTCTGTAACCTGAAGCGTATGTAACCTGAAGCATCTGTAACCCAAGGTTCCACTGTACAATGAGTGTAAAGGAACTTGTGTACAGCTTGCTACACAGCCATGAAAGAGAGAATGCAAAAAAAGAAAGAAGATTCAGAGGCACACGTAACCCTGAGCCCACACAACTAAAACCTCAACAATCAGCTGTATGGGAAGACAGAATCCACCCCAACCCCTCTCCTTCTTTTGAGCGCTTGATGAGTGTGTTTGTAACCTTTTCAAAAGGGACTTCTTGCATGCAACTGCTGCTACTGGATCAAAGGAGGAACTACTACACACAGAAGTCCTATTTGCAAATCACAGATCCACAGCCAGCTGGAAGTCTACCTCTGCATGAATCGTGCCCTTAGCTGGAGTGAGGTGAATCTTAAACCATGACTTGATAGAATTTCCAGTACAATACCCACAGTTAATGCCCTGCGCCTTCAAATGCTGTTCAAATGTCACCAGTCTTCGGCACTAAATTCTAACCTTTCCACGTTTTACCGCCTGCTTCCAGGGCATTTGTTTGAGACATCTCTAACCCACCTTTCAATTAAAGCAAAAAGCCCAAGGTTTCCTTCATCATCGTTTCCTTCAGTTGAGTTTTGACGGTAGCAAGTTCAAATCTCATCGCATACATACCTAGATAGACGCTGCTATTTGAATCCCTCTCAAGCATTCTCTTTACGGTGATGCTATTCACCACGTCCACTGTAAAGTTGTTAGGGAAATGATACAAACGAAATAGAAGCCTACCTGTTTTGCACATGGACAGCACAGGATGGCATTGGGCAGTTTATGATGTTTGCTGCTGTATTTGGGACCACTTCATATATTAATTAAATAACCCACTACAGTAATCAGTTTGCTATTAGGGTGTCCCATTGGAGCCTTCCCATGCATCAGAAATAGTTGCAGAAGTCATCTTCTCAGCTTGGAACTCACATTTGGTGGGAATGAGGGAGCAGAGAGGTCATATGTCCTATTTTACAGAGATCCTCTGTTTGGAGGGGTCCTGTGATGGCCTGGGATTCGGACTCAGATGCTGAACCTCAGGGATCCCAGCCTGCACAGGATTCCCCGCCTCCAGAACCAGCTGAGCCAGGGCTGGGGCATGAGCCTGAAGGGTCCTCACCTCTGTTGGATCTTCAGGTGCAGGCATCAGATGAGCCCGCTCTGGCTCCTGAGGTGATGGAGGACCCATTGCCTGCAGGTGCTCAACTCTCAGCCCCGTCAGAGGAAGCTGAGGTTGCCTCTGGGTCCAGTAACCCTCCAGCCTCTCCTGAGCTACAGAGGCTCAGGGCAGAGAGGTGGAGGGAACTAAGTTCCCACAGGAGGAGTGCTCACCTCCAGGCCAGGAGAGGTGAGTCACCAGAGGATCGGGGCTGCCCTATGCCTTGGGGCAGATAAAAGCCAGCCAGCCCCAGTCCCAAGTTGTGGGAGCAACATTGTTGGTTGCTAGTTCCTGCCTGAACCCTGTCCTGCTCTTCTGCCAGAGCTCCTGACCCGCCCTGGCTCCCTGCTTGCAAACCTGTTGCTGACTACACCCGACTCTCTGCCCTGCACCCAGCTTCAGATACTACGGACTGCCTCCATGTTGCACCTTGACCACAGACCGGACTTGGACCTCTCCTCTCGGGTAACCCACAGGACCCGCACAGGTCCTCCAGTTGAAGCCCAGTTTGAAGATAAAGAACCATAAGATCAGGGGATTCGAAACATCAAACATCAAGTTTAACAACAAAATAACAAACTATAATACAGGGATAGTAATAGGCACACCTGGGAGAAGAGATATGTCTCAACCAGGCACTTCTGCCTTCTGGAAGAAGGTATAGGGTTATAAAGGCCAGGACTAGCCATCTGAGAAACAGTTTCTATGCAAATGCAGTTCTGGTTCTAAACGCAGCATAAGGGGTCTCTATAGTATAGTGTATAGTATAGTATAGTGTATTTTAAAATGGGGTTTTAGAGTTTTTAGGGTTTTTTGAATGTTTTCTGTAGTTTTCTGTAGTTTTTATGTAGTTTTTATGTAGTTTTATGTAGTTTTTCAGTTTCATTGTTCTGCATGGGACAATAACAATAAAGATATCGTAATCATAATCAAAAGGACACTGGTGTTGGAGCCAGGCAGGCCTCCCTGGGGAGCACACTCCATAGACTGTGGAGAGGGCAGTGGCGGAGAGCAGGCGGAGGCGTGGCTGGTACGCATCCCGGGGGCGTGGCAGGGGGCAGCTGCGATGGCACCCCACTGGGATCGTGGTGCCAGGGGTGGTGCGCTCCCCCCACCCCCCTCTTCCTCCGCCAGTGGGAGAGGGGGGAAATAAGCAAAAAAAGCTTACAGTCATACCTCATGTTATGAATGCTTCAGGTTACGTGTTTTTGGGTTGTGGACCACGGGAAACCCTGAAGAACCAGAACGGGTTACTTCCAGGTTTCGCCGCTCGTGCACGCGCAGAAGCGCCAAATCCCGCCTGCGCAGACGCTGCGCTTCAGGATGCGAATGCTGTGGGTTGCAGACGTGCCTCCACTGTATATCGCATTGTTTTATTGCCATGGCCGATGGCTGAAGCAAATAAAGATTCATTCATCCAGCCGAAAAAGCTTGTTCGCATGTTACCACCCTCTGAAATTCAGGAAAGGGCCTCAGGTTCCTGGTGTGTTAAGTCAAGAGATGCATTAAAACAAGCACTTTGAATAGGCTCAGAAATGTATGAGCAGCCAAAGCAGCAATGCCAGAACTGGGGTTATATGCTCAGAATCACATTTAGTGGCAGGACATACAGCATACCAGTAAGAGGAGACACTGGGTAATTGAATTGTATTCCTATTTTTCCTCCTTCTTAATATTTCCCCCTCAATACCTTAAGATATTAAATCTGTGTTTCTTCAGCTGTTCAATAATACATCTAAGCTGAACATCAAACCATTGTACAGTGGTACCTCAGGTTAAGTACTTAATTCGTTCTGGAGGTCTGTACTTAACCTGAAACTGTTCTTAACCTGAAGTACCACTTTAGCTAATGGGGCATCCTGCTGCCACCGCACCGCCGGAGTCCGATTTCTGTTCTTATCCTGAAGCAAAGTTCTTAACCTGAAGCACTATTTCTGGGTTAGCAGAGTCTGTAACCTGAAGCATATGTAACCTGAAGCGTATGGAACCCGAGGTACCACTGTATTACAAACTTTGGTTGGACTGTGTTGCTTTATCTGGACTGTGGATGAAGCTTTTATAATGGAGATAATTATGCCTGATATAATCAATCTGTAGTATTCCCCTCCTGATTGTTACTGGACTAAAACACAACAAGCTAAACAATTTAACTCTCTCTGACCATGATCCTGAAATGTCATTGTTCGTAAGATCTGTCTTGATGAAGGGAAAGCTGCAGCGCTTTAATTCCATAAGTTCAAGTACTATTTTGCACATGCAAGCACACCCATTAATACCAAGGACTGCAATTCAAATGGCAGCCCCACGGTAACAGCATATGCTTACAATTAAAACTACCATCAGGGAATTCAACCTTATCGAGGACAGAGAGGAGGCCTTAGCAGGGAAACCGCAAGAATCCTTAAAAAATAAAAAAGGAGTTGGGGGTGGGATTGGAGATGGATGAGAAAGCTGAAATAGGGAAACTATTCCAGGGTAATGGAAAAAACATGGCTTTATAAAAAATACACTCTGGCACCAGTCCAAGCTGCCGCACAAACCTGCAGAACATTTGCTAAACAAAAATACACCGAGAAACAAGTCCCTCTTTCTCCGCTAAGAACAATTGTGTGTACTGCTTTTGATTTTAATGTGAGCTTCCTTCCCAGCCCAATTATAATAGGATCTGCTGCCTCAGCAAATTACAACGAAGGAGACCGACCAATCATGTCAGCTTCGTGACCCACAAACACTTGTTTCATGCTCTTGGTGAAGAATACCCTGACAGATGCCCTAAACTGGCATGAAGGTGCAAATGTTTAGGTTCAGGACGGTGTACATAGAATCACAGAACTGTAGAGTTGGAAGGGACCCCGGTGGTCATCTAGTCCAGCCCCCTGCAATGCAGGAATCTCAGATAAGCATCCATGACAGATTGCACTATTACAGCTGACCCATTTCAGATTTGCATTGTCTAGACCCGGTCCTACCATTAGCAGTTGCCTCAGGCAGTATATCTGGGGTTATAACGAAAGCACAGACAAATGAAATAATTAACAAATGGTTAATTATTTCATTTATCTTTGTTTTTAAACCCAGGTATTTGTATTCTTCTACCACAAAACAACTTGGCTAGCCTTTGGTGCTCTGCACCTTGACTGGAGAAAAGGAGACCGGGCGAGTGCTACTTGTGTCTTCCAGCTTTCCCTTTTCTTAATAAATAAATAAAATTACTCCCTATGGCCCACCTACATATTTTAAATTCTCAGAACAAGAGATAACTTAGGAATGATTGTAAGGAGTATCTCAGACTCTCCAACTGTACCTATTTTCCAGGGACAGTCCCAGAGTTACAGAAGCCGTCCTGGTTTCTAATTTGATCCTGAAATGTCCCTCTTTTCCTTAAAGGTAAAGTTAAAGGGACCCCTGACCATTATGTCCAGTCGCGGACAACTCTGGGGTTACGCACTCATCTCACACTATAGGCCAAAGGAGCCAGCGTTTGTCTGCAGACAGTTTTTCCAGATCATGTGGCCAGCATGACTAAGCCGCTTCTGGCGAACCAGAGCAGCACAGGGAAACACCGTTTACCTTCCCACTGGAGCGGTACCTATTTATCTACTTGCACTTTTTGACGTGCTTTCAAACTGCTAGGTTGGCAGGAGATGGGACCGAACAACAGGAGCTCACCCCATTGGGGGATTCGAACCACCAACCTTCTGATCGGCAAGCTCTAGGCCAGAAGTCAGCAAATTTTTCAGCAGAGGGCCAGTCCACTGTTCCTCAGACCTTGTGGGGCCGGAGTATATTTGGGGAGGGGGAGGAACTGAATGAATTCCACTGCCCCACAAGTAACCCAGAGATGCATTTTAAATAAAAGCACACAATTCTACTCATGTAAAAACACGCTGATTCCCGGACCGTCCGTGGGCCGGATTTAGAAGGCGATTGGGCCGGATCTGGCCCCCGGGCCTTAGTTTGCCTACCCATGCCCTAGACTCTGTGGTTTAGACCACAGTGCCACCCGCATCTTTTCCTTAGGATGTCTCTATTTGCATCGCAGAAATGTCGGAGGGTATGAAGTCATGCGAACCCTGAGCCAAGGAGATAATTATCTACACATCCTTCAGAAGACATCTGGAAGCAGCCCTGTATAGGGAAGTTTTTAAAATGTTCAGTTGTGTTTTTATATATGTTAGAAGCTGGCCAGAGTGGCTGGAGAAACCCAGTCAGATGGGCGGGGTGTCAATAATAAAATTATTATTATTATTATTATTATTATTATTATTATTATTATTATTGGATAAGACATCCCTATTTTCATTAGAGAAATGTTAGAGGGTATGGTACCTTGCTGTATCAGACTTTCCTTGCAATAATCTCAACAAACAGCAAGCATTTGGTAGCTTACTGCAAAACTACCTCATGACCCGGTAATGGGCTAGCCTGTGCCATCTGCTCTCCCCTCTTGGCAGTTGCCACAACTAGATGCTTTATGCTGTTGAAAGGGGAGAGCTACACTACTAAAAACTGCCTTGACCTTTCCATTCTCAACTTCACAGCAGAAAACTGAAATCAGCAACACAGTCAACAAGATTATAAAACCACATACACAAATATCTCATTTTTGCACAATAGTTTGAATACTGAAAAAGCCCAGTCCCTTCCCCGCCGCAACACGAATCTACAGAAAAGTGACTTTAATATTCTCCTGTTGTGCAAGTATTTGGATACAATTAAACAGAAAAGAGTGGGACTTTTTTTCCAAGTAAACATATTTGTGATCAGGCCACACATGTGAACGATAGACTTACAGTAAGCTTAGTCTTAAATGTGGCATCCTTTGTTAAACTGGGATTCTATTACAGAAGAGCACATTCAGATTAACTTTATTAATAAGATCAGCTCAGCAAAGGGACAAGCTGTCTAAAGTCAGTTGTAGACTCACTTTCCTTGGACATTTCGAAGAAACTATTTCCGTGTGTCATACTACATTTTCAGTCTCTTTCATCTGAATGTTATTGTTGCTAGTATGCTAGAATTCTAAGCATACGAAGCATACTTTATGTGAAAGTGGACTGTACAGAACGCCGATTTCAGATTAGGTCAAAAGTAGGGTTGCATCGCTGATACACCGATTATATCAGGTGTCAATCTGCATTCCACATCCCTAAAAGGCAGGGGGGAGGCTAATGTTCAGAGATGGATCCTGTTCAGAGATGGTTAGGAGTGGTGATAGGGTAAACTCTGGTTGATCAGAGGCAGATTAGGGTGGGTTTGTTTGTAGGATTTGATCATTCATTGGCAGACTGGCAGAAACTGGAGCTTTTGAAAACCTGAGTACCGGGGGAACGAAAGGTTGATTTTCTTCTAAGTGAAATCACTAGGAGGCTTAGAATTAGGCAAACTTCCAAACCAACACCACCAGATGTTTCTGGAATAAACAGTAGCTTTTCAGGTGAGAGCGGACAAAACAACTCAGTATATTGGCTATGAGATGCATATATAGTCTTTCAGGACCCAAGAGATCCAGGCGCCCTTGGAGGAAACTGATTTTCTAGAAGATCCATTTCAATCAGGATTCGGACACAAAAACTGCTTTGGTCACCCTTTATGATGACCTCTGTCAGAAGAGACAAGGGAAATGTGTCATTGCTAATTCACCTCAACCTCTCAGTGGCTTTTGATACCATTGACCAGAGTATCCTTCTGAAGTGACTGTCTGAGTTAGAGGTCCCAGACCTACTACTTTGATGGCTGCTTCCAGAGGGTGATGGCTGGGGAGTGCTCTTCAGCCTTCTGGAGCCTTCAATGTGAGGTTCCTCAGGGTTTGCTTTTATCCTCCATGCTGTTTAATATCTACATGAAACTAATGAGTGGGGTCATCCACAGTTTTGGAGTATGTTGTCAACAACATGCCGACAACACACAGCTCTATTCCTTTACATTTGCAGGTGTGGCTGTGTATGTGCATGTCTTGGTAATGGACTGGATGAGAGCCAATAAACTGAAGCTCAGTTCAAATAAGATGGAGGCACTATTAATGGGCAGTTTCCTGGATCAGATGAATGGGAGGTTACTTGCTCTTGATGGGGTTAAACTCCCTCTGAAGGACCGTGTATACAGCTTGCGGCTACTCCTGGATCCTTCGCTGTTGCCCGAGGCTCAGGGGGCCTTGGTGGTATGGAGTGTCCTCCATCAGCTTCGGCTAGTGGCCCAGGATAGGGACTATCTGGACAGGAATAGTCTAACTTTTGTTGTCTATGGTCTGGTAACCTCTAGGTTAGAGTACTATACATGGCGCCATCTCTGAAGAGGGTTTAGAAACTTCAGCTGGTGCAGAATTCAACGGCCAGGTTGCTCAAGAGGAACTCAAGCTTTAGGCCTGAGTTGGTTGGTTGACTAATTTGGTAACTATTCAGAGCTTGCTTAGAGGCTCATGGGAAATGGTGGTGGGTGGGATTTTGCTAGTGGGGTGGGGGGTAAGAGAGAGAATGGAACAACAGTGTAAATGTAAAACTACAATGGTATGAACCTACTCAATTCTAGCAAAAGAAAGTATACCATCCAAAAGTCCTCTGGTCCAAAATGTAAGCTTTTTATATTCTGCCATATCCTGTACTAGGAAAGGGTTCTAAGTGACATAACTAGCAGGATGCTGGAATGCTGAATTGGAATGCAAAGAGCTTTAACAAAAATAAGAAATAAACCTGGCTGTAAAAACAGTTTGATATAGGAATGATTAAATGTGTCAGTTAAATTCTCTACCCCACTGCCAATATGGTGCAAAAGTAAATCTGTTGTCTGATGTTTTGCTTTTTAATTTCAAGAATCTCTGAAACCAATCCTTCTGTGGGCACAGCAAGGGCCAAGACTGGTAAACGAGCCTTGTTGTTGTTGTTTAGCCATTTAGTCGTGTCTGACTCTTCGTGACCCCATGGACCAGAGCACGCCAGGCACTCCTGTCTTCCACTGCCTCCCGCAGTTTAGTCAAACTCATGCTGATAGCTTCGAGAACACTGTCCAACCATCTCGTCCTCTGTCGTCCCCTTCTCCTTGTGCCCTCCATCTTTCCCAACATCAGGGTCTTTTCCAGGGAGTCTTCTCTTCTCATGAGGTGGCCCAAGTATTGGAGCCTCAGCTTCAGGATCTGTCTTTCCAGTGAGCACTCAGGGCTGATTTCATTCAGAATGGATAGGTTTGATCTTCTTGCAGTCCATGGGACTCTCAAGAGTCTCCTCCAGCACCATAATTCAAAAGCATCAATTCTTTGGCGATCAGCCTTCTTTATGGTCCAGCTCTCACTTCCATACATCTCTACTGGGAAAGCCATAGCTTTAACTATACGGACCTTTAACTATACGGACCAATCCTTCTGTGGGTGCAGCAGGGGCCATGACTGGTAGACGAGCCTATCCTAACCTTATTCAGCAGCAAGGGGTTAGGATTGTTCTCTAAGCTATAAATTAACAAGTCCAATCAACAAGTCCCACAAACTGCAATATGGAGACAGTAAAAATACTGTCCTGTGTTTGTTGCAAGAATAATACAGCAAGATAATGTAAGTGAGGTCAGTTTTAGTTCCATCCTCAAATGTACGTTGCTGTGTTTTCTCTCCACAAGCCGATGCATTTTCTACTTTCTCTGCTGATAATTCTGCCTTTGCACATTTCTTAGTCCTTCTGGAGAATTCAGCTTCCAACCTGAAGCCTTTCCCTCTTCCGAATAATCTCCCCACTTAAAGTTCAAGGACTCTTTGTTAACAAATATTGCCAAACCATGCATTAGAGTTTTCAAAATAGAAAAATTACAAAGAGGGGGTCCTTCACATTCAGCTAGCAAGAAAGCAATTCAACAAGCAATACCAAACAATGTAGATAACCTAAGAATGACAACATCCCATAAAAAAGCAGAATCATGAAAGTGAAAGGTGGAGGGAAGACTATATGAAATACCATGACTTAAAGCCTGATCCATTGCCTATTTACTCAGAAGCAAGCATAGCTGTCAAGCGTCCCTTATTTGGCGGGACAGTCCCTTATCCCAGTGTCATGTCCCGCTGCTGTCCCTTATTGATGATGTCCCTTGAATTTCCCAGGTTTCAAAGGAAGCAGCTCCTCTCCCTCCCTGCTGGCCAGGGAGGAGGGAGGCTCCAACTGTGTTGCTTGGCTGCAATGCTCACCCAATAAGGAGTCTAAGAACGACTGGGGGGTGGAGCTGGCATGCCTTGTGCCGATCAAATCGGCCGCGTTGCCTGGGGACTCGCCTTTGCTCAGCGCTTCCCAGCGGAGAGGTCACTGTGGTTTTCCTTGCTGCATCCCCTTTACTGGGTTGCTGCACTATGGGAACCACCACTTGAGGCTTTGTTTGGCTGCTGGTTGACTAAAATCCCTTATTTTGGCTGCTGATCCCCTATTTTCGAGGCTGCTGGTCCCTTATTTTCAAATCTGTAAGTTGACAGCTATGGAAGTAAGTCCCTGTAAGTTCAATGAAACATACACCCAGGAAGTACTGTATATTGAGGACTGCAGCATTGTGAACTGGGCCTCTTAGACTTAACTCATTTCTTTCAGGGGAGAAATGGGCAGATATACGTCAGGATTTGTGTGTGTGTGTGTGTGTGTGTGTGTGTGTGTTTATACTCTTATTGACAGCGACAGCCTCATTGTTCCCACAACTAGAGCATGGGTAGAAGCCATTTTGCCAGCAAACTGGCTCAAATGCTGCTTTCTAGCTAACGCAGCATTTTTCACCGTCTGTTCTTGGAAAAACCATTTCCTAACATAGTTCGCACACCTTTCTGCTCTGAATTTTGGCTGCTGGTGCAGATTCCTGTTCCAGTTTCTGTCACAAAATGCTCAGTGTTCATTTGTGTCTTAACTTCGCCATGTGGTTTGTGTTAGTGAAAATGGGATTTTCAGGTTTTACCTAGCCAGCAGAGCAGCCTACATTCCTGGTGGGGATGGAGTCGTCAAGTCTACATATGGGAGATGCCTTTCCAGAATACACACTATAGCTATTATTTACACATTGCACTACACAACAGCGATCTTTCAAGTGCTTGTTTATTTTTAAAAGGTTATCTTTTCCACTCAAAGATATTGGGCCCAGTCCATATTAATTTTAATTATGTGCTAAGATAATTGTGAATAGTCTATAAAAGTGTTAACATTGCCAAGGATTTACTTGTAGGCAGCTTTGTTTATATTTATATTTTGAAAGGTAAGTTACAGTATACCTTCTGCAACATTAGAAAGGCAAGTTTCAATTTCATAGTGCTATACAGTACATATGATTACATATCACTCACAAATCATTTTGCTTTCTTGGGAAAAAAGGAATGTAATTATTTTTCACAGAGTAATCCTAGACATGTCTTTGTTGTTGTTGTTTAGTCATTTAGTCGTGTCCGACTCTTTGTGACCCCATGGACCAGAGCACGCCAGGCACTCCTGTCTTCCACTGCCTCCCACAGTTTGGTCAAACTCATGCTGGTAGCTTCGAGAACAACATCCAACTATCTCTTGAGAGCCAGTGTGGTGTAGTGGTTAAGAGCGGTGGACTCATAATCTGGGGAACCGGGTTCGCGTCTCCGCTCCTCCACATGCAGCTGCTGGGTGACCTTGGGCCAGTCACACTTCTATGAAGTCTCTCAGCCCCACTCACCTCACAGAGTGTTTGTTGTGGGGGAGGAAGGGAAAGGAGAATGTTAGCCGCTTTGAGACTCCTTAAAGGGAGTGAAAGGCGGGATATCAAATCCAAACTCTTCTTCCTCTTCTTCGTCCTTTGTCGTCGCCTTCTCCTTGTGCCCTCCACCTTCCCCAACATCAGGGTCTTATATGCGTGTTGTCTTTTTCCATGGAGTTTTCTTGGCAGGGATACCGGAGTGGCTTGCTGGTTCCTGCTCCAGGTGGATCACGTTTGGTCAAAACTCTCCACTATGACCAGTTCATCTTGGGTGCCCTGCTCGGCATAGTTCATAGCTTCTCTGAGTTATTCAAGCCCCTTCACCATGGCAAGGCAGTGATCCATGAAGGGGAGACATATCTACTCAGAAACAAGTTCCACTGTTTAGTTGTGCTTACTCCCAGGAAAGTGTGTATAGGATTGCAGCCCAGAAGGGCTGTCATATATCTGACAGTTTCATTCTTTTCAATAGAGATGGGAAGAAATCTGGATGAACTATTAATTCCAACAATTATTGGTAAAAATTCCTAGTAAACGGAAGCTCCAGATCTGGGTAGGATTCTATCAGAGGAAGATTACATAAGAATCCCTGTTTAATTGTATATGATATATAATGGGGGCAATTTGAATTTGAATTCTTTTCATTATATTTCGAGCTCATGATTGAATTAGAAGATGAGTATTGTATTCAATACAGATATTTCATGTAACCATTTTACTACAAACATGGAAAAGAATGATAAATTCTTGTATGTTTATTTAAGTCCAGGTTAAACTATAGTGGGTGCTGTTTTTTCAAAACTCCTCACTATAATTTAACCGGGACTTGAACACTCTCCCTACTTGTGTTTCTGAGCAATTGATATTTAAAGACATACAGGTTCTGCTGCTGGCAGTAGTAAATAGCCATCATAGACATAGATAGCATTATCCTCCCCCCAAAAAAATTTCTAAAGGTAAAGGTAAAGGCACCCCTGACCATAAGGTCCAGCCGTGACCGACTCTGGGGTTGTGGCGCTCATCTCGCTCTATGGGCCAAGGGAACTGGCGTTTGTCCGCAGACAGCTTCCGGGTCATGTGGCCAGCATGACTAAGCCACTTCTGGCGAACCAGAGCAGTGCACGGAAACACCGTTTACCTTCACACAGGAGTGATACCTATTTATGTACTTGCACTTTGACGTGCTTTTGAACTGCTAGGTTGGCAGGAGCAGGGACCGAGCAATGGGAGCTCACCCCGTTGCGGGGATTCGAACCGCCGACCTTCTGATCAGCAAGTCCTAGGCTCTGTGGTTTATCCCACAGCGCCACCCGTGTCCCAAAAAATTTCTAACCCCCCTTTAAAGCCATCCACTATATTATATGTTAGCAAATTCTGTTGTTTAATTATGGCACTGTGTGACAAACTATTTCCTCTTCTCTGTTCTGAATGTTCCAACATTCAGCATTGGATATTCTAGTATTATGAGAGAAGCTCCCCTCTGTCTGCTTCCTACAGACCATGCATAATCTTATACCTAACCTTATCTGGGCAGTTGCTAAGCAAGTAGCCCACTTTGGGGCCCAATCCTGCTACTTTGCATGGAAAGCTTGAATGCAAAGCCTCTGTTCATAAAAGGCAGGTGACAACTTATTTATGCTCAGCACAATTAAGCAGCAAGCCTTGTTTAAGAATGTACCACACCAGGCTGTCGAATCCTCACCAAATATTTCCATTTGTTTTGGGGGGAAATAAAAAAATGAACCAAGTGAGGCTTATTTAGTTCAATTTTCATTTGTTACAGAATAAACGCAAAGATCTATGAATGGATACGCAATCTCTATCAAATTACTGAATGGAAGAGATTACTGGTTATACTATTCCAGAAACACAAAGAACAGCATTTTGGTTATTTAAAAGAAATAGATCTCAGTCTTTTGATGTCTTTGATAGCAACAGCTAGGCAAAAAGGCCTTGCTAGCAACTGGAAATCTTCAGTGCCTATTGAGACGATGCAAGGATATGTGTCTGGGATACAGCACTTCTCAGCTTACATTTAAAAGGAATCGGGAAGGAAAGTCGCCAAATAGAATTTTTTAAACATTGGGAGTTTATCAGTCATTCAGTACTAAGTTATGAGACAATGTTCATCTTTATACTTTGTAGTATATATCTTTATCTTTGCAGAGGGTATTCTCGGTAGTGACACCCACCTTGCAGAACGCCCTCCCATCAGATGTCAACTTTTAGAAGACATCTGAAGGCAGCCCTGTTTAGGGAAGTTTTTAATGTTTGATGTTTTATTGTATTTTTAATATTCTGTTGGGAGCTGCCCAGAGTGGCTGGGGAAACCCAGCCAGATGGACGGGGTATATTATTATTATTATTATTATTATTATTATTATTATTATTATTATTATTATTATTATTTCTAGCCCCAGGAGAAGACATGGTGCCCCCAGAGTTCCAAGTCTCACTCAGAATGGTGGTTACCTATTTTGACCTGGCTATTTACACATATAAATAACACGGCTCAAATTCTTGCCGGGTGAAAGATGAGCATCATTGTTCCAATCTTAAAGAAAGGAGACAGATCTTTGCCACAAAATTACCACCTCATCAGCCTGTTAGATATCCCTTCAAAGTTAGACGCTCAGCATTTACAAATAAAGTAAACTGACTGGCTACATATAACAATCTGCACAGAGAACAAGCAGCATTTAGAGAAGGATTCAGCAACACTGACTAATACTTTACGCTAAATCATATCATCAGAAGGTATACATTTGTACCTTGGTTCTCAAACGCCTTGTTACTCAAGTGCCTTGGTCTCCCCCCCCCCTTTTTTGGAGGAAAAAATATTTTATTTATGATATCCAGTTTTATACATTTCAATAATTTCACAGTCATTTCAACATTTTAAACCTTGACTTCCTTCCCCCTTTTTCTGCGGTTCCTTAAATTTCTTTTCAATATTTTCTGCATATCCAAATTAACTTAATTTACTCATTTATTCATCAATTTTAAATACATATTCTTATAAAACTGCTAGTTATTGCAATAATCTTGCTAATGTTCTTATCTTACAGTTTATTTGTAAATATTCCATAAACCATTTCCATTCTTTTATATATAAAAAGTTTGTGACCTTGATTTCTTATCTTTCTTGTAAGTTTCACCATTTCTGCATATTCCGTAAGTTTTTTGTGGTGTGTCTGATATTTCTGCAGTTCCCTTCTTTGGCCACAGCAGGGCGGCTTTGCAGGTACAGGGTTGATTTTGTGGAGACAATATGGAATACTTTGATATGCGTGAGGATTTTAAATAAGGATTGCAATCTCAAAAGATGGTTCAGATGCCTGAAATGTGTGTTTTTTTGTCAACAGAACAATTTCCTAACGGGTTGAGGTTCCCTCCTCTTGGCTGTTTCTCTTCATACACTCGATCTGACAGCAGCCCATGCACTTGTACAGTACTGACAGACTCATAAAGTGATGTCTCAAATTTCAGTATATGTAGTTAACTCCGCAAGAAAACATTTTTTTCTACTCATTGGATTCATGTGCGTGAAGAACACAGTCATCTATGCAACAACTTTGCTGTCCACTCCATGTGTCTGATTTGCCTACCAAAACTTATCCATGGGTAGGCAACCTAAGGCCCAGGGGCCGGATCCAGCCCAATCGCCTTCTCAATCCGGCCTCGGATGGTCCGGAAATCAGCATGTTTTTACATGAATAGCATGTGTCCTTTTATTTAAAATGCATCTCTGGGTTATTTGTGGAGCATAGGAATTGGTTCATTTCTGAGGGACAGTGGACCGGCCCCCTGCTGAAAAGGTTTGCTGACCTTTGGGCTTATGCCAAAATAAACTGACTAGTCTTTGTTGTGCTTGTTGCAACAGATTAACATGGCTACCCTTCTAGGAACTGGATATCAACTCTGAAACCTGGGTTTGCAGCTGAGTCATGTCTGAAAAGGTCCTTGGTATAAGAGAAGGCCAAGGCACGAAAGCAACCGAAGGGAGGCCATTTTGAATGGAGGAATATTTGTTTAAATACCCTCTTCCCTCCCTGCAAAGCCTAGTTTCTCGCACTTGTGAGGGGAATTTTTTTTTTTTGAGGGGGGCAGAAATAACCCAATAGTATATTTAATGTCAAGGGACACGGGTGGCGCTGTGGGTTAAACCACAGAGCCTAGGACTTGCTGATCAGGTCGGTGGTTCGAATCCCCACAATGGGGTGAGCTCCTGTTGCTTGGTCCCTGCTCCTGCCAACCTAGCAGTTCAAAAGCATGTCAAAGTGCAAGTAGATAAATAGGTACCGCTCCAGCGGGAAGGTAAACGTTTCCGTGCGCTGCTCAAGAAGTTTAGTCATGCTGGCCACATGACCCAGAAGCTGTACGCCGGCTCCCTCGGCCAATAAAGCAAGATGAGCGCTGCAACCCCAGAGTCGGTCAGGACTGGACCTAATGATCAGGGGTCCCTTTACCTTTACCTATATTTAATGTCATTTGGTCTGAAAGTACCAAGCATACCGGAAAGTACTTTAAAGTTTGCATAAGAGAGGATTATTCTATTTAAATCAGGAGAGTGCCAAAGTTAAAATTAGAATACTGTTTGTATATCAATTTTTCATTAGAAATGACTGTAAAGATCTATTACCTGCAGTATTATAAATTTACACTGTAAATCAATATGCTGGCCATACGGATGTCAGGAAGAAACGTATGCATATTATCTCCGCCGAGAAGAACTTCATCAAATGTGAACTAAGGATCAAAATATTCAAATCGCCTTCTTTGTGGATAGTTCATAAATAATCTAGTAATATGTAATCTGCTCAGCATTGCTCAACTCTACGCAATGCTCTCTTGTTGAGTCTTCAGCTGATTTTCCAACTTTGCTTTCATCTCTCTGTTCTGTATGTTACACACACAAAAATGAGACAAACAATCCCTACTGCCTCTCAAAGCGACAAATGTTACCAAATGTAGTTGATTATCTTATCTTATCACACATTACTAATAAATTGAACTTGCCATGAATTACCCATGGTGGTGGTGGTTGTGAAATAAGCCCATTTTGCCACACATATTAAAAATGTGCCATTTACTTTAATTCGTAGCTACATTTTTGAGTGTGCAAAACCTGGACCACTGTGTCCTTTGCAGATTTCAAAAGACGACGAGGTAGTGAGCCTGTTTACTAACTGGAAATCCTCAACCTTTGAAGAATCAACCTTGTGTTGCCCTTATATGATAGAACAGCAGTTTATAATCCTGAACATTAAACCTACACATAACACCTTACTGGAACGCAGTCTGTCTAAATGGTAAATTGAACCTTGTCCTCCTTTGAAATTGCTTGCTATCTGGGGCAAGGTTTCTCCATCTACTCTGTTCAGGCAGCACCCACCATAGTGGCAAACCCTTAACACAGCTTTTAACAGGTTCACAGAACGGGACAGTGTCACATCAAGGTTCAGTAAGGAAGAGCAAAGAGAGTTTGGGGGTGGGGAGTGGAAGTGTCACGTGCATTTTACATTAAATTGGGGAAATAGCTGTGCATTTTAACAGCCTTTGCTGTGGTTACTTTTCTTCTCTCTGCCAAGGTAATAATAATAATACTTAATGTTTTTGTATAGTGCTTTCAACAGTTCAAAGTGTGTCACAGGTATTATTTAGCTGTCATTCATACAAAGAAAAACCCTGTAAGTCAGTATCATTAATTCCCACATTAGAGATGTGACAGGCAGGAGAAAAGTGAGGCTGAGAGAGAGTTGACTTGCTAGAAGTCATTTAGTGAGTTCATGCCAGGGCCTTCCTGGTGCATAGCTTGGTCTCTTTGCCACAACAGTATACAATTATCCTGAAGGATAAATCACATGTTGCCTGAAACACAGTGAGGGGGGCATCCCTGCTACTTTCATACCTGTGGAATAGGATGACACAACTTCAGGCTTGTGTGGCCTGATTTCTTGATTTTTAGTATTATTATAAAAGACACACACACCTAAAATATCTCTCTCTCTCTCTCTCTCTCTCTCACACACACACACACACACACACACACAACATTCAGAAAGCAAAGAGGACTTATCGGAGCAAGGCATAACCAGTGTTTTTTTTCTTTAAAAAATGTTTAGGGGTACTCACATTTTGACTTAAGAAAACCACCATTTTATGGTTCAAATTGGGAAAAATCAATACAGTACAGTGGTACCTTGGGTTAAGAACTTAATTCGTTCCAGAGGTCCTTTCTTAACCTGAAACTGTTCTTAACCTGAGGTACCACTTTAGCTAACGGGGCCTCCCATTGCTGCTGCACCTCCGCCACGCGATTTGTGTTATCATCCTGAAGCAAAGTTCTTAACCCAAGGTACTATTTCTGGGTTAGCGGAGTCTGTAACCTGAAGCGTCTGTAACCCAAGATACCACTGTAAATGAACATCGGGGGTAGCAATGGAACTGACAATTCACTGTGCTAGAGAAGGAACTATTTTTTTTAAAAAAAATAGTTTCTTCTCCCATTAGATTCACAAAATGTTTAGGGGTATGCATCCTCCCAGATAAAAAGCACGGGGAACAAAGATTAATTAATCTTTGTTCAGTGATCCTAAGTAAGCACTATTGTCTAAGAAGATGATATTTCCTGGGTCAGGCCACCTCCACCTTGCATTAGCTCTGTCTGCTACAGTTCCAGAAACCATGAGGCACTAGGTCATCCTCTGGAAATTGACAAGTACTCCTTGAATAAATAGCAGTCTACAGATGACACAGGGACACAGGTGGCGCTGCGGGTTAAACCACAGAGCCTAGGACTTGCCAATCAGAAGGTCGGCAGTTCGAATCTCCACGACGGGGTGAGCTCCCGTTGCTCGGTCCCTGCTCCTGCCAACCTAGCAGTTCGAAAGCACGTCAAAGTGCAAGTAGATAAACAGGTACCAGTCCGGCGGGAAGGTAAATGGTGTTTCCGTGCGCTGCTCTGGTTCGCCAGAAGCGGCTTAGTCATGCTGGCCACATGACCCAGAAGCTGTACACCGGCTCCCTCGGCCAATAAAGTGAGATGAGCGCCGTAACTCCAGAGTCGGTCACGACTGGACCTAATGGTCAGGGGCCCCTTTACCTTTACCTAGAGGTATCTTAAACCAATCAGGATATCTCCCTTCAGGTGAAGACTCACATGTGTGTCAACACATATGTAGGACCCTTTCATATGGCTACCAGACATATGGCATGTGAGTGGCACTTGGCCAATATATACATTTGCAAGACGTAGGGCTCTTTCAATTATTAAGGGAGTGGGGAGGATTTGAGTGAATATTGAAATATTGAAAAAAATCAGGTTTAATGTGATGTCGTTAGAACATCCATTTCCCAGTCAAATGTGGATGAAGAGCAGCTTAATTGTCTCAGTTGCACTATCTCCTGAGTGTCAAGCACAAACATTAGCAACTCTACATTCCTTCTGTTTCATCTCCCTAAGAGCTAAAGGCATTTGGTTTGTTCTCTGGATTGCACAATACCAAAGAGTGGCCTTGCAGAAAGTAGGATTATATTCTATTATATCACTTCCATATTTGAGGAAGTGGTTGATAATTGCATTTCAGAGTCTTCACCACAACCTCTCCAAGCTTCTTCTAAAGAGAGGAGAGATGCTTTTAAATAATTTAGACATCCAGCCACCCGAAAGCAATTCAAGGTCTTCATAGTGTGGTTATTCTGCTGCTTCCCCAAGCAGGATCAAACTTACCTTGCTTACAACTTGCGGTGGCAACAATACTGTTCTTGCTGTATATTAAATCTAGTAATAGTAACAATTTGCATTTGCATTTGTTTCAAAGCTTTCAATAAGCACAGGATACATTAGGCATTTAAGGTCAAAACTTTCCCCTACCACATTGCCTGACTCCTATATCTTTGACCCTATTAGATTACCAAAACTTCAGATTTTGCCCATCCGTGGCTTTCATGACAAACGTTCATATAATTTTCTTGCTCTCCATTTTCCCATGTGCTTTATCATGTTCACATTCTCTCAAAGACCTAGTGATCTGCTTAGCACTGGGGATCCAGCTGTCTCTCATCTGTCACCACCTGTCCACTCAGGACAGAGGTACTGGATCCACACTGCTTACAGTGCCCCCCTTGAGATTAGGGGAACAGCCGTCTGATTCCAACTCCCCTCAACAAAAAATTCCCATTCCTCTTTAAATACCTGCTCTTCTTGCTCTCTTATTCTATTTGTTAGACCTGCTAACTCTGCATATTCTATCATCTTAAATTGCCAATCTTCCTTACTAGGGACCTCACTCATCCTCCATTTTTGGCCAAACAAAATCAAAGCCGCTGTTGTAGCATACATAAATAAGTTTTTCTGACACCTGGGTACCGCCTTCTGAACCATTCCCTCTGGTTTTTCTGGGAATGTTATCTTAAACAATTTTTTCATCTCATTATATATCATTTCCCAATATCCTTTAAGTTTTTTTGCATGCCCAGCTGTTTCCTAATATTTCCAGCTGGGAAAGTTTCTGGTGATTTTCCTTCTGGTATTCCCTCATGTTCTGCTTCTTTGCAATTGGGATTCGCTTTCTAGTGCTTTTATTTGTTTGGTGGAAAAGAAGCAAAATTAAACAAGGAAGGGGGGGGGGGAGGAGATATACCAGAAACTCCAAAAGCTTCATATTGGCAATGTGTTCTTGGACTTACCGTTTTTGGTGGTACGGCTTCATTTTTTATTCATTTGACTGGCTTTTCTGTTTCTCATGTATTTTCTTCATTTCAGCTTGGTTCACGTCTCTATCCATTCCCAGTGATTTTCCTCATCATATTGCTTCATTTTCTGCTTCTTTGCAACTGATTTTTTTTTTTTTTTTGGCGTTCTGGTGCTTTTCTTTGTTTGATGGAAAAGAAGCTAAACTACACAATGCAAAAAACAAACAGATAGAAGCAGATCCACTGAAAAAGAAAATGAAGCAAAACCACCACAAACACAAAATCAAAAATAAAAACCACCAGAAACCTATTAAGCAAGCAACTCATGGGAAAGAATAATCATGAGAACCCCCCCCAAAAAAAAAAACATGCAACATGTAGCATGTTAGTTTTCTCTGCTTATTTGTTGTCAATGGAACAGAACAGATGTGATGGATTAACTACTAGAGCACAAACAACTGTCTGCCATCAGTGTCTAGTTAGGTGCATTCAAGTTCAGATTTTCAGCAGAGTTCCTTCTGTTTTCTTATCTCATCCATAGATGTGCCAGAATACTTTACTGAAAATATACAACCCACTAAGAAAGCCTTCTTTGCAAGCTTTAGTTATTCAATAAATATTGTACAGTGGTACCTCGGGTTACATACGCTTCAGGTTACAGACTCCGCGAACCCAGAAATAGTACCTTGGGTTAAGAACTTTGCTTCAGGATGAGAACAGAAATCACGCAGCAGCGACGCAGCGGCAGCAGGAGACCCCATTAGCTAAAGTGATGCTTCAGGTTAAGAACAGTTTCAGGTTAAGAACGGACCTCTGAAACGAATTAAGTACTTAACCTGAGGTACCTCTGTACTTCCATTTATTTCATTTTACATTTTAAAGGAAATGTCCAGTTTTGTGGGGTATTTATTTATTGGGGGTTGGCTTGGGCATGGCGGCTCAGAACCGGGGAAAGAGGGCTGTTGGAACATCAGGTGCCCCTCTCTCCCCAGCTGGGGCTGGCTGCAGCTCAGGCATCTTAATGAGGGTGAAAGAGGAGACGCAAAATATGGTCTGAAGCTCAACATCAAAAAAACTAAGATCATGGCCACTGGTCCCCTCACCTCCTGGCAAATAGAAGGAGAAGAAATGGAGGCAGTGAGAGATTTTACTTTCTTGGGCTCCATGATCACTTCATTGGCTATGCAAAAGCCATTGACTGTGTCGACCACAGCAAACTATGGCAAGTTCTTAAAGAAATGGGAGTGCCTGATCACCTCATCGTCTCCTGAGAAATCTCTACGTGGGACAAGAAGCTACAGTTAGAACTGGATATGGAACAACTGATTGGTTCAAAATTGGGAAAGGAATACGACAAGGCTGTATATTGTCTCCCTGCTTATTTAACTTATATGCAGAATTCATCATGCGAAAGGCTGGGCTGGATGAATCCGAAGCCGGAATTAAGATTGCTGGAAGAAATATCAACAACCTCAGATATGCAGATGACACGACCTTGATGGCAGAAAGTGAGGAGGAATTAAAGAACCTTTTATTGAGGGTGAAAGAGGAGAGCGCAAAATATGGTATGAAGCTCAACATCAAAAAAACGAAGATCATGGCCACTGGTCCCATCTCCTCCTGGCAAATAGAAGGAGAAGAAATGGAGGCAGTGAGAGATTTTACTTTCTTGGGCTCCATGATCACTGCAGATGGTGACAGCAGCCACGAAATTAAGAGACGCCTGCTTCTTGGCAGGAAAGCAATGACAAACCTAGACAGCATCTTAAAAAGTAGAGACATCACCTTGCCAACAAAGGTCCGTATAGTAAAAGCTATGGTTTTCCCAGTAGTGATGTATGGAAGTGAGAGCTGGACCATAAAGAAGGGAGATCGCCGAAGAATTGATGCTTTTGAATTATGGTGCTGGAGGAGACTCTTAAGAGTCCCATGGACTGCAAGAAGAACAGACCGATCCATTCTTAAGGAAATCAGCCCTGAGTGCTCACTGGAAGGACAGATCCTGAAGCTGAGGCTCCAATACTTTGGCCACCTCATGAGAAGAGAAGACTCCCTGGAAAAGACCCTGATGTTGGGAAAGGTTGAGGGCACAAGGAGAAGGAGACGACAGAGAATGAGATGGTTGGATAGTGTTCTCGAAGCTACCAGTATGAGTTTGACCAAACTGTGGGAGGCAGTGGAAGACAGCCTGGCGTGCTCTGGTCCATGGGGTCACGAAGGCTCAACTAAACGACTAAACAACAACAACTAGGCCTTTTAGTTTTGTTTAAGTCAACAGGGCCAACTGCTGGCAAAGCCACTCACATAGTAAAGATGGAGTCTAGAGAGAAAAGAAATCATAACATTACTTTACGGAGTAAACTGAGCAATAACTGTGTTTAATCTGAGGGGAAGTAAGCAGAGAACTTTTGGCTTTAAGTTAGGTCAGGCCTTGTCCATAACAGGGATAGGTATTCAAGAATTAAGAAAATGTTCTCAGCACCAACCAGCCAATCAGAATTCAACTTAGCAAGGATAATGCTGACCTGACTGGTTGCTAGGCAACGCCTCCAACCTCCTCTCTTTCTTGGTTGACTGTTCAAAGAATTAATCTTTATGTTACTAGCTGAATGATTCATCCACTATAGTATTCCAACACCTCTTCTCAACAGCAGATGGAGCATTCTACGAGGTTCATTCCTCTCATGAGCAGTACCGAAGCTCTATACTGCCTTGGTCCCTGTGTGTGCAGAGTTTAATTTCCTTTGGTCTATACAGCATCCTTCTAAGCAAAGGATACTTTACACACATGCGCACAGGGCATAGTGTAAGCACTTAGAGAGCTCACCTACTAATCTTGCATTCAGGCCTCAAAGAAACAGCCACAGCACCCCCAAGAGTCTTCAGATCAACCAACTGGCAGTTCTCTTTGCGTATCTTTGCTTCTCCTAAATTCAAATTGTTTCTATGCCTCCTTCCATTCACCTTCCAAACTCTCATGGGTATTACCTTTCTAAACATCCCCAGCTATCTTCTGTCATCAGCTTCTATTGATGAAACATTAACTGACCATGCTGGACAATTAGCAAACCATCAGCCTAAACAATAATGACTTCCCATAATATATTTAAAATAGTCCAGGGTGTGTCCTTCAGTATTATCTTGAGCTCAAGGCTCATGCAGCTGTATGTTGAAGTGAGAGATGACAAACTTTATATTATGGATTCTGAATGTCACTCTCAAGATGTGATTTTTCCCTCAGACACAAATCTCACAAATTTATTGCAGAAATGGGGGGAAAGTACTTTCAGTTGCTATGTTAATTTCAATATATGATGCACAGAAAGCATAAATGGAAAATGGTTTCTAGGCTGGCTTCCTTGCAGTGCAAGATTGATTCCCATATTACAGCCCAGTAATACAAGGAACATTCCTTACGTCTGAGACTCAACTGAGTCTTGCACACAACAGCAGGGGATCAGTCTATTTGTTTCATGGGAAGAGCTATGTTGTCTCTAAGATTACACCACTTTTTCTCTAAATATAGAATGGTGTATTAATCTGTTCAAAATCAGCACACAATTGGACTCAGATCTTTAGAAATTACCAAATCTAACAACGTGAGGGCCCCTCATGACCCTGAACCTCCATAGGGAGGTTATCTCCTTGTGGGTGAATTTCAGGACGTCCACGCCAACCATGGCAACTGCTGACCAAACAAACACGAGCCCTTTGCCTTGCAGGATAACAGCCTGGCCACTCTGAGAAGTACAAACACACCCACACAAAAATCTCTGCTCAAAGAGTAATGCAACTCCTTAGAGGGGAAGGTGTGAGTGGCGGCAAAACACACAAGAATCCAGTTCATTAAAAAGGTTGGTTTAATTCCAAGTAACACACAATAAGGGACACGGGTGGCACTGTGGGTTGAACCACAGAGCCTAGGACTTGCCAATCAGGTCGGTGGTTCGAATCCCCATGACAGGGTGAGCTCCCATTGCTCGGTCCCAGCTCCTGCCAACCTAGCAGTTCAAAAGCATGTCAAAGTGCAAGTAGATAAATAGGTACCACTCCAGTGGGAAGGTAAACGGCGTTTCCGTGCACTGCTCTGGTTCGCCAGAAGCAGCTTAGTCATGCTGGCCTCATGACCCAGAAGCTGTATGCCGGCTCCCTCGGCTAGTAAAGTGAGATGAGCGCTGCAACCCAGAGTCAGTCATGACTAGACCTAATGGTCAGGGGTCCCTTTACCTTTACCTAAAGCACAGATAACAGGGGAGCTCTCCCCCCATCAGTCTCCATCTCAAGTTGACTTCCATCGCAGCGGAGGAGGTACCTTCTCCATCAACTCTGTTACGTTTCTCTCCCCCCTTTCCTGTATCCCTCCTTTTCTATGCTCTTGCCAGCTAGGTGGTCCTGTAGAATCTTCTGGTGTGTTTTCTCCTGCTGTCTCTTGCCCTGCTCTGGAAAGTGACTCCTCACCCCCTCTTCCCGAAAGCAGATAGATAATTTATTACGGTCAAAGACCAGCTCACGTAACATAACATAATAAAAACAGTATTCATAAAGACAAAGTATACATTCGGAGCACATTGCAGCAATAGCTCATGAGTTAAAATTGAGATATATACATACACTCGTACAACTGAGCTTTGGGCTACCATAAAAAAAATTGACCCTGAGGCACCCCAAAGGAGGACTTCAGCATTTCCCTAGTGAGCTGTTTTATTCTAGAGGATGATCTGTGCCTACAGATCTGGGCGCAGAATCTGGCTACCAGCCAGGTGGTCTTATGATCTTTGCCTAAGAGAATAGAATTAAGTTTAGACTTGTCTGAAAGATCGGCGGGCCTCTATCAATGGTGTGTCTACGGATCTCAACATAAAAAGGACATCTAAAAAATATATGTTCGGGGCTTCCTATTTCCCCTAATGGGCAAGTGCAAAGTCTCTGTGCATACGGGACTCTTCTATAGGAGCCTTCCAGAACTGGTGAGGGCAAGGCTGAGCTTCTAGCAAGAGTAAAAGCCCTTCTTGCATTTCTGGATGTGAGGAAATAGAGATATGTTTCTGGAGTGGCTACGTATCTCCCGTTTTCTATGATTTTATAATCGGGGACGCTTGTACAGTCCTGTTGTCTCTCTAGGTCCATGAGTCTTTGCCTAACCACGGATCTAGCTTGGCTTCCTGAGTGCATTTCCATGGCAGTTTCACTTCTTATCTCACTCTCCCCTCCTCCTCTTCCTCTTCCTGGGCCGCCTTCCAACTTTTGTGGGTCGCTTGGGGGAGAGCTTCCCTTGCTCCTGACAGAAGGGTAGGTATTGGTCAGATGTAACACTAAACTATGGCTCAGACCATACAATCAAAGAAACGTGCCTCTTCAAAGGTTCCCAGTTGCACACAGACTCCCATGCACTTTCTAGTGGAGCGGACACACATGTGGGATGGATGGGGAGCAGGCCCAACATAAATGAAGAAGTACGAGCCTGCTTCCTCACATGGAAAGGATTGTGTTGCTACTGTTGACCATTGCTATCCTTGCATATCACTTGGCTCTTCACAGGCAGATTTCCTGCAGGAAGCAAAAGCCTGCTCCTCCCTCCCAGTGATATGTAGCAAGCCAAGCAGCAGTGACCAGGTGTGCCTCTGTGAGGCTGCCACGAAGAGGGGTAGGAAACTGCTGGTCCACTTCATCAGATTTGAGAAGCACTGGTTTATACTATTCGTGCTTCTCAAACGCAGTGGACCAGCAGTTTCCCCTGTGTCTATGTGCTGACTGATACCATTGTATTATAAATTGGTATTGTTATAATGAGGCTATTATTGGATTGTAATTGAAAACTAATAAAATTATTGTTATTATTATTAGAGTGAGGTGTTCTCTGAAATATGTGGTTCCAATTTATGTCATCAACTGCCAGAGATTCCCATCCACATACTGTGGTGATGTTTACAATAATAGGCAAGGAAATATTTGTTAAGTATTATCCTTCACTCACTCTAGTGAATGATGTAGCAGAGCAAATCCCCTCTATATTCAAGGAAGCTAGTTGATTTAGATTCGTTTGAATCTTTACAAGATGACCAATCCAATCAGGCTTGGCCAGATGGATTACTCCTGGTGCCCCCTTTTCTCCTTCTTAAAATATAATAAAGACTCACGAGTCTGTCTTTAAAAGTATAACAATAAGTTTATTCACAAGTTGTTCACAATACACATCCTAGAAGGCAGGCTTTAAGTTGTTTAGTCGTGTCCGACTCTTCGTGACTCCATAACCAGAGCACGCCAGGCACTCCTGTCTTCCACTGCCTCCCGCAGTTTGGTCAAACTCATGCTGGTAGCTTCGAGAACACTATCCAACCATCTCGTCCTCTGTCGTCCCCTTCTCCTTGTGCTCTCCTCCAGCACCATAATTCAAAAGCATCAATTCTTTGGTGATCAGCCTTCTTTATGGTCCAGCTCTCACTTCCATACATCACTACTGGGAAAACCATAGCTTTTACTATACGGACCTTTGTTGGCAAGGTGATGTCTCTGCTTTTTAAGATGCTGTGTAGGTTTGTCATTGCTTCAGGTTACAAACATAATGTGGCTCACATCCTTTGTGAGGATGGGACTAAGTGCTGCTGGCTGAGAGCCAGAGACTAAACTGAACTGAATTGAACAAAGCTGAAATCAAAAAGAAGAAAATGGCTGTGTGACTCTGCTTTTTATAGTCACACTCATCTGCTGAGTCGTTTACAAGAGGAATAGGAAGTTACATATCCCCTTGTCTCTGTCTACTCTAGGAAGTAAAGCATGATGTAATTGACTGTACTGATGTAACACATCCCACACATACCATAGTTCTTATATTGTATGTTTGTGATGGATATAATGATCCAAGAAGAACCAAACTTATATGATGTTCCATGGTGTGACAGTGTGCAGAGGCTATCCTTAAGGTGCTGCTTTTGACCTTTAAAGCCCTTCACGGCCTAGGACCCTCGTACCTACAGGACCGCCTCTCCCGGTATGCCCCACGGAGAGCCTCAAGGTCCATAAATAGCAACACCCTAGTGGTCCTGGGCCCTAAGGAAGTTAGATTGGCTTCAACCAGAGCCAGGGTCTTTTCAACACTGGCTCCATCCTGGTGGAACACTCTGCCTCATGAGACCAGGGCCCTGCAGGATCTGATTTGTTTCCGCAGGGTCTGTAAGACAGAGTTGTTCCACCTGGCCTTTGGCTTGGAGCCAATTTGATTCCCTCCCTCTCTTTTTTCTCTTCCTTCTCCTCCTGCGAGGAGGCTACATTTTAATATTTTAATGTTTCTATATTTTAATGTTGTATTTTAATTTTGTTTTTAAGTTGTAATCATTCAACTTGTTTTTATTATTGCTTGTAAGCAGCTCTGAGCCCGGCCTTGGCTGGGGAGGGCAGGGCATAAATAAAATATTATTATTATTATTATTATTATTATTATTATTATTATTATTATTAACAAGAGGCCAAAAGCTTCACCTGATAGAGAACTGACTATCAGAGGAATCTGGGTTGCTAGAACCACAAAGTATGTACATGCAATCATTTGAGGTCTGATCTCTTAAGCGCTCCACTGAACAACATTATGCTTTCACTGACTTTGGATAGTAGCACCACTAAGTGGTGAGCATGAATGTACAGTGGTGCCTCGCAAGACGAAATTAATTAGTTCCGCAAGTTTTTTCGTCTTGCGAGTTTTTCGTCTTGCGAAGCACGGTTTCCCATAGGAATGCATTGAAAATCAATCAATGTGTTTGCGTTCCTATGGAAACCGCCTTCAGACCAGGTCCGGGGACAGTCTGTCCCCCGACCTCTTCTGAAGGCTGGCGGGGGGCAAAAGTCTTTGCTCCCCCCTGCCTGCCTTCCCGTTAGAGCGCGGCAGCTTAACCTCCTGTTTGAAACCAGAGTAGGTGCTGCATTTCCTACTGATAATAATAATAATTTATTATTTATACCCCCTCATCTGGCTGGGTTTCCCCAGCCACTCTGGGCAGCTCCCAACATAATATTAAACAGAATAAATCACCAAACATTAAAAAAAAAACTTCCCTAAACAGGGCTGCCTTCAGATGTCTTCTAAAAGTCAGATGTTTATTTCCTTGACATCTGATGGAAGGGTGTTCCACAAGGCAGGTGCCACTACCGAGAAGGCCTTCTGCCTGGTTCCCTGTAACCTTACATCTCGCAGTGAAGGAACCGCTAGAAGGCCCTCAGCACTGGATCTCAGTTGGGGTTGGAGACGCTCCTTCAGGTATACTGGGTCGAGGTGTTTAGGGCTTTCAAGGTTGGCACCAACATTTTGAATTGTGCTCAGAAACGTACTGGGAGCCAATGTAGGTCTTTCTCGGCGGCCTCTCCCAGTCACCAGTCTAGCTGCCACACCAGTCTGAGTGTACTGAGTCTTGCTGTAACCCTTTCATCTAGGGATTGACAGATATCTGAATTCGGTGTTCTCTCATTTTCACAATTTCAATTTCTGCATCAATTTGCATTGGGTGGGGAACACCTCACAAAATTCATCAGCATATTAGTGCACATTTTCTCCTATTATATACTTTTTGTATGCATTTTTGCCTAACATACATATTTTTGCAAGCAATTTCCCCTAAAATAATGCATTTTCATATGCTAGTTTAACAAACATATGTACATTTCCCCTGAATGTATACGTTTTTACTCATCCCCTCCCCCCATTTTAAAGAAAGACTGCAGAAGAATAGCTCCTGAACTTAGAAGAATGCAGCAGTGGCTAGTAAAGAGAAGCAGAAATGTTGTGATTAGTTAACAAAAATCTATGTATAAAATGCTTTTAAGTATCAACAAGAAAGGAAAACGTTCCAAAGCCAAAAAGCAACAGCTTTTTCAGTTTCTATTATTCTAATATTGTCATATATTTTGTCTGGAAAATCCAAATCTAATACTTCACTCCTCTCTTGCAACACCCACAGAAAAAAAAATTAGTGGAAAAATATCAAGAAATCTCAGTAAGTATTCTGATCAGGTTTTCTCTGGAGCCTTGCTGCTAGCAAAATGTCTTGGATAAATTTCCACTCAGCGGGGCAGTGTTTTGCATGAAGTAACTCCTAAGGAAAAAAAAGATACGCTCTCAATTCCATACAACAACATTTAAACAGCATGTTCATGTATTAAGATAATCAGAATATCAGCTGATGGGGGACATTGAGGCATTTCTGTGCCTTCTGGCTTCTGTCACGGTGTCCCATTGCACCAGAAGCGGTTTAGTCATGACAAACGCCAGATCCCTTGGCCTGAAAATGGAGATTAGTGGCATACCCCGTAGTCAAATTCGACTGGACTTAACCATCCAGGGGTCCTTTACGTTTCCCTTACCTATTAAGGCACAGGGTATCGCTAACTACTCTCTTCAAACATACTTTTAATATCTTTATATAGATATTGGGCCACATTTTCATATTTAAGGCTTCTAAAATAGTATCCTACTATATGCATATGTGTTTTCTTAGCAAACAAATGCTCTTCTTAGGAAATCATTCTGCAGCAAGTAATTTCCTCCTCATCACTTTGGGAATATTTGCATCCAAAGTTATGCAGAGGAACTGAGCCTAATTGTTTTGGAAGCTCAAAAACGTGGGATTAATGTTTTGATATATATTTTTTTCCAAATTAAAATTGTACAAGTCAGGTGTACTTGTGTTGGTAATCAATTTATTTTGGCAAGTTTCTCCATTCTCAAAGAAAATGTCTTGAGGATAATTTGATTCCCCATAAAATATATTGATATGTTGGCTTCGTACATAAACCACTGAACCTTAGGACGAATATGGCTTTTTTTTAATAGTCCCTGAAAATTGGCTTATTTCGTATTGTTTTTTAAATCAGAGTGGCGATATAGCTACTCATACCGAAGGAGCTTCTTGTTAGAAAGCTTTCTTGACACAGCTCTGTGATTCAAGACTTTTAATTACCTTTTCATTACAATATATACTGTCTCTTAACATACAGAGGATTTGTGCCGATAAGCCCCCATCTCCCTTGTATAGCATCCTTTTACAGTCGTTTTTATCATTATAAAAATAATGGTATCTTACTCATAAAATGTTCTCTTATCCGTTCACTTTGTGTGCAATAAATCAACATTCCGCTCGCTCTTTTTTTCCTCCGTAGATATGGGTTGTAAGTATGTATGACTGCCTGTGTATGCTAAACCAGAAGATGTTGCTTGCATACAAATGGAAATTAGTTTTTCGGAGCTTTTCATTAAGGAAACTATAACAGGTTTGCTTCCAACCCAAGGAAAATTAATATCCCACATAAAAATTGCTGAAGCGTGCTTGTACCTCCTGCAAGTCTTCTTAGGTGTTTTGGAAAGATAAAAACAGACCCTTAGCTGCTCCTCCCCACCCACAACTTATTTGAGCGATGGGCAGAAATGCACATGGCATCTGTAGTTCCATTTCTAATTGTTTTGCCTGCCGCATTATGCTGCATAGAATGGTAGATCATGCAGGACTGGTACGTCAAGTCAGAATAACTCCCCTTGCCATTCCCCCCCCCAATAATAAATTTTTATTGGTTTTCAATTGCAGTCCAATAAGAACCTCATTATAACAATACCAATTTATAGTACAATTATTAATACCAATCGTTCAAATACCGAATTCTATAATTTAAAGTGGCCCCCCGCATGCTAGATTTGGAGTTTGATGATTTTATTGATTTCTGTGTTCCAAAATCTTATTAATTTCAATTACCATATTTTTCCGTGTATAACATGGCCCAATGTATAAGACACCCCCTATTTTGGGGGACTCAAAATTAAGAAATTAAGAAAAATTAAGAAAATGGGGGGAAGATTGCCCCCGTATATAAGATTGCCCCTTTTAACATTATTTTTAGTAAAAAAAAACCCACACCTAGTCTTATAAACGGAAAAGTATGGTACATTCGGTCATAATAATCATCCCTCATACAACAACTGCAATATTAATAACTTCTATTTGTGTTGACACATTAATGATTTATAAAATTAAAGTGAGGAACTCAAACCATATCCTTGTTCTTCCTGTGTAGCAATTATGCTGTCCGTGGTGTTTCCTCCTGTCCTGTCCTTTTAAAATATTATGTCTTTCTTTCCCCCCGTTGTTGCTGTTATCCATCATGCCTTGGGTGGTGCTGTTATCCCATTGTTTTTCCAGAAATTTCTCCATCTCTCCTGTGTTTCATTGCCTTGCAACTTTTGTAACAGCTGCAAAAGTCACTCTCTGTCCCAATAAATAACCAGAGTGGAACCGGAAGCCAGAACGCCTCACTCTTTCAGTATAGCCTAGAAGTTCACTGCTTAAGAGTGAAACTTGAATGTGGTGCACATCTGGAAGCCTAAAGAAACTTTCATTCAGAAACATCCAACTTCTAGTCCTTCAAGCTTACAAAAGAAATTTGGAAACATTGTACATTTTGGTGATGGGCTTCATATGGAACCAAGAACCACATCAGACAATGGTTTGCCTCCAGAGGATTTGATGTGTGACTCCCATCAGATGCATGCCCAATGGTCAAGGATTATGGGAGCTGTAGTCCAAAATATCTGGAAGGTACCAGGTTAAGCTGTGTACAACCCAGTGTGCGTAAGGCCTTTTCATATTGCTGATTTGTGAGATAAAATCTGATTATTAACAATGCAGCCTGAGCCTCCCCAGGCTGGATACCTGGAGTTATCTGCCTACTTCAGCCAATTGCCCAATCCTGCCTGGGGAGGCGTTGCCAGGGGATCATCCAGGTAGGGGGAGGGACCGGCCTGCCCACACAACAGAAGATGAATCTTACCTGTGAAGCGTCAGTTTGCAGGTTAACCTCTTTTCCACAGGTATGTGGGCGGTGCTACATCACGGTTGCTGTTGAAGGGCCGGAAAGAAATTTTCCTGCATTGGCAGGTTTTAGCTATCCCATAGCAAAACATCACAACTCTGGGGGTTTCAGGCCTTGGGCGGAATCCTTTAGTCTACCTTCCCTAAATGGGGGGTGAGGGCGTGAAGTGGTGACCCATGCCCCCCTTGTGGCAGTGATCTCAGGGTTCCCCATTAAAGGGGTCTTGAGGGGAGGCATTGGCCATACGCTGAGAGGTTGTCATTGCTCTCCCCTGCAATGGTGGTGAAACGGGGGGGCGGGCTCTCTGCCTGAACATATGTTCTCCAGAGCCAGCCCAATCCCCACATATTCTGAATAACCCTGATGTCTCCCAGATCCCAGGCTGGGGACTGGGAAGGATAAATGCCCAGTGCCTGAGCCAAGGTCTCCCTACATCAGAAAATTAATAAAGTTGTGGCCAATTTATTCCCATAGCACATTGTCTTGAGTCATTATTCTGCTTGGGGTTGCCTGGGGTTGAGGGGACTCCGCCTATCCACTGGGGTAACTGTGTGTTAGAGGAGTCAGGAAAAGGGACGTTTGAAGCAAGGGTTTCTGGGCAGAAGAAAGAGGGAAGAGGTTGGGATCTATCTTGGCGAGAAGAGGGAAGTTTGCCTGCTACGCTTTGGGCCATGCTGCAAGATCTGGACACCCTCCATGCAGACTGGAGGTGTAAATAGGTGAAGAAACCATATTTCTTAAAGTATGACAGTCTCCACTGTGTCTTCTATAATCCAAAGGGGCACAGACCCTGTGTGTGTGCCTGGGACCCCATGGACTCTTGCCACCACTTGGCAGAAAGAGGGGCAAGGTGTCAGGTTTTTGTAATGTTCTCTATTAAGGAAAAGATAATCTAGCGTTATGGTAGAACATTTCAAGAGCAAGCATCCGTATTTTGGAGATAAAGAATAATAATGGATTCTCTCCACTTAAAAGCACGTAGATGTGTCAATCATTTGAAGTCGAAAGAAATTCTCTTAGAAAAAGTATCTTAGCAATTCAAACCATCTTAAAAAGTACAAAAATTAGAGTGGAAAAGCTTTTCTTCCAACTATCGCCTGCCTCATTTTGCTCTTAAATGGCTCTAGTACGTTGCCGGTGGAGCTGTAGTCATTACTTTTAACTGCAAAAGTAGTACCAATAACACCCATAGATTTCTTTCTTTAAAAAAACCCAACTCCTTCAAGAGAATTTGAGATCAGGAGAACTGCTTCCACAGTGGGGATCATCTCTACAGAAAACAACCGTGTCTCCTGTTTATTAACAGCCATGTGTAAGAAAGTTTTCACTCAGCTTTTCAGACGTTTTCTTTGGAGAGTTTAATAGGCCATTCATAGAAAGTCAATTGATGGAGTGGTGTACTATTGACATGATGATATATTATTATAATAGCAATGTTGGCCGTAAATCCTGGGCTGGCGCAGTGGGTTCCATTCACCCTCTGCGCCCAGCCCTTGCCTGGCACCCACAGTGCACCCTGGGCACAAAAACACAGCTACGCCCCTATGCTTATGTTACTATCAGCAGCCAGATTGGGAATAGCCAGATACTGGAAACCATCAAAATTCCTGTGAGGGAGGCATGGTTTATTAATGCAGAGAACATTGCTTTATCTGAACATCTGGTCAGACATAGATGTGTAGACTGGGGCAAAGCCTAATCAAACCATTTTGATGCAGACTGGTCTCTATTTTTTATTATATAAGTAGCAAGAGTCCCGTGACACGCTCCTCACTTTGGTTGGGCCATATAGACTCATCTTAAAAACGTGGATTTACGTAGCTGCCTCTCTAACTTGTTTTTTTATACTGAACACGCTGCTGTTATTGTGTGTATGGTAACGTGTTACTTTGAACGTATGTTTATGATAAATCAATTAAAAAAAATGAATGCCATAAATAGAAAAAATAAACAGTAAACTATAAATACAATTGAGCTTTCATGCCTCCTTATCACAGATTTTTCTCAGCTTCTTTAAAACCCATCTAAGCCAGTCACTATGATCACATCTTGTGACGGCATAAGAAACACAAAAGCTGCATAATCGAACTCCTAACAATACAAATGTAAGCATAGCTGTCAACTTTTCCCTTTTCTTGTGAGGAATCCTATTCGGAATAAGGGAAATTCCCTTAAAAAGTCGGGGGGGGGGGGAATTGACAGCTATGAATGTAAGCCGCAAACAGGCATGGGTCAACTCACACAAGGATTCCTCTGGCAAAACAGTAAGACTCGGGTACTTCATAAAGCAATACAAGGCTAGGACCAGTGTTTTTTTCTGATGGGACACAGGGGTACGCATACCCCTAAACATTTTGTGGATCTAATGGGAGAATAAACTAAAATTTAATTTTTTAAAAGTTCTTTCTCTAGCATGGTGAACTGTCAGTTCCGTTGCTATGCCTGATGGTGCCTAATTTTTCTTTCCTGGTGTTTCCTGAGTCTCAAACAGAAGTGAGTGTTTAATGTGTGGAGCAGTGTGGAATGTGGATGTTTTACTGATGAAAGTTTGGCCTCATTGAGGGGCAGTATTTCAGTGATGTTTATAAAACTGGTAGGACCTCCTTCGAGTTTGTTGAAGCCTTCGGTGTATGTAAATTCATCGTTTTTGAAAGGATGACATCTGGCGACAGACACCAACAGCAATCAGAGGAATTGGGAAAATGTTAGTGCACACAACCTCATGCCAACGTGGAAGTTACTGTAAGCTGTCAGCTGTGTAATATGAGGTAATGCATGTTCTTTGTACTTTTGTCCATTTACTGTATTTAGTTTTCCCATTCAAACTATAAAATGGTGACTTTCTTGAGTCAAAATGAGAGTACCCCCAAACATTTTTTTTTGGGGGGGAGCACTGGCTAGGACAATGTGGGCACAGCTGCTTAGCATACAGTGTAGCCAGTGCTATTTTTTTTAGAAAAAGATGTGCTGGAACGCGCCATGAATTCTTCCCTTGTTGTCTTAGAATGGCAATGGCGCCCACCTGAGAGGTGCTGGATGTCACGGTCCAGTCTATGGGCAATCTAAGTCCCGGCTGAGGACATCAGGACCGGGGGCAAGATGGTGGGATGGGAGCAGGAACGAGAGTCCAGAAGCCAGGGGTTCGAGGGTCAGGAAGCAGGGAGTCACAAAGTCAAGGGTACGAGGGTTGAGAAGCAAGGAGTCACAAAGTCAAGGGTCCAAGGGTCAAGAAGCAAGGAGTCAAAATTGAAAAAAAAATGTTGAAATATACATTTGTTAAGAAACCAGAGGCCTGCCTTCTTGGAATAACAGGTCTGGAATTGCCCAAAAAAGATGTTAAATTGTTTTTGTATGCCACAACTGCTGCTCAAATTTAACTAGCTAAGAACTGGAAAATGCAGGAAGTACCAACAGTGGAAGAATGGCAGATGAAGATGGAGTTTTCAGAGCTAGCCGACCTGACTGGAAGAGTCCGTGACCAGAAGGAGGAGGAGTATCAGGAAGAATAGAAGAAATTTAATGATTAAATTAGATAAATTAGTTGGAAAAAGCTTGCAAATACCGGATGGGTTTAGGATTACAATATGTATTATGTGATGAATCAATATGTTTAATACTGAATTGGGAAAAAAGAAAGATGTTAAGAGATAAAGCTAATTTTATAAGAACACTGGTTTGGAAAACCGTTAAAATGATATATATTGAAATCCAACCAGGGGGATACGAGGAAGTCACTAAACAATGTTAATTAGATTACGGTTTAAAAAGGCTATGATCTATGTTTGTGTTATGTACTGAAGTTCTCACCCTGGGCCAGCAGGGGGATACTGTAGATAGTTATACAAATAAGGGATCGAAAGTGACATTCAGTGATTGGATAGTTTTAGAAAATTGTTACAGTTACATTGTACTGGAGCTCTATATAAGCAGGCTGACTGAACCCTTCAGTTCAGTTCTATTCTGGCCTGTGAATAAACAAGAGCTGTTTGAAGAATCGTGGTGTCGTCTGATATGTTCACCCACAACTTAACAGTTTGTTTATTAGTTTGTGTGTTTAAATTTTTGTGAAAAACTAATTTTAAAAAAAGAAGCAGCAGCAGCAAAGAGTCAAGAAGCCGGGGTCCAAGGATCAGGAAGCAAGAAGCCCAAGGCAGGAACCGAGCTGCTGTGGCAAAGAGCCAAAGGGAAATGCTGACCTTATATCCCTTCCCAGCTCTTGTCACCAGGTGCAGTGAGTTACCAAGCAGCCTCACCTGTGCGGCCACGCCTTGCCTCTCCGGAACAAACTTAGGAAGGCCCCAGTCCTGCAAAGCCCTACTAGTCACAGGGCCTGGCTCCTGCATGCACTCCTGACGCTGGAACTGAACTGCGGAGAGTTCTGGCAGAACAAAGCCCAGAGTCTAAGCTTCTAAGTTCCTGGCCTTTTGGTGCTTGAGTCAGTATGAGATAGTTTTAACTTTGGTCTTAAAACAGTGGGTGGGTTTTATTTTTTTAATTGACTACAGTACTCATTTACTACAAATTGCTGTGGGTTTTTTTTAAAATCAGTTTTATGTATTATTATTTCCAATCCAAATAGCTTGTAAAAAGAAGTTAACTACAGGCAAATCAGTTCATGGAAGAGACAATTTGTCTGATTATCTTGCAAGTTATCTAGGCCCAAGCAAAACATACTTCCTCCTGCGCCCCCCCCCCACCGCCCCTTTAACAGTTTGCAAAATGTTCATCACTCTGTATGGTATTGAAAGTCAGTGCATAAATAAGGCCGTTATTCAAAACAAGAGCCTCCTTTCTCACAGCTTCACTGTTTGTTAGAGCATGAAACAAAACAAATGACTCCCAAGTGTGACTAAATGCAAAAATAAAAAGTAACCACTCAACTTTAATAGTTTTAAAAAATGCTATTAAACATAATGGCTCCTTGAAATTCAAACAGCACTACATTTTAAGTGATCTTCATTTTTAGAGGAGTATTTTATTTACATTTTAAATATTGATGGTGTGTAACGTTGATGCGTGTAGCAAATGATATCCAGAAGTAGTTAAAATAATTGCCGCAAATGCAAGTCAGAAGTTTGTTCTGCTTCTGGAACCTGCTGCAAGATAAATGATCAAAGTTTGCAAATCTCCCTACATATGATGTTTTTAAAAAAGGTAAAGGACCCTTGACAGTTAAGTCCAGTCGCGAACGACTCTGGGGTTGTGGTGCTCATCTCGCTTTACTGGTTGAGGGAGCCAACGTCTGTCCGCAAACAGTTTTTCCGGGTCATGTGGCCAGCATGACTAAATTTCTGGCAAAATCAGAGCAATGCAACCGCACGCCCATGACTCCCGAGCCTCCCCCAATCTCCTTCCCCCTTTGTTTTGACAGATGGGGGGTGGGCTCGGGAGCCACAGGCAGGCAGCCATTGCCCAGTTTTTTAAAAAATTCTGCACATTTATGTTTCACAGGGTGCGAAAGAAGGGCTTTGCGCCTCTATACAATATGCCTGTGAGCGTGGGCCCAGGGTCTTTTGCCTCACCATCCCCACTACTGACTCCCTGTTGCTACTCAACTTAAAAATAAATAAAAAGTGTCCTCGATGTTATGTACTGAAGTTCTCACCCTGGACCAGCAGGGGGATACTGTAGATAGTTATGCAAATGAATGATCGAAAGTGATGTTCAGTGATTGGATAGTTTGTATGCAAATGAAGGATCGAAAGTGACGTTCAGTGATTGGCTAGTTACAGAAAATGGTTACTGTTGCACTCTAGTGGAGCTCTATATAAGCAGGCTGACTGAGCTCCTCAGTTCAGTTCTGTTCCAGCTTACAAATAAAGAGCTGCTTTGGAATAATTGCTGTGTTGTCTGATATGTTCACCCATAACTTAACACTTGGATTCATTGAAAAAAATCTGGTAACCATAGACTAGATACTCGACAATTCTATGAAATATGAACCAATGCAATTGTTTTCTATTGCATAATAGGTAACTGTACCTTATTTCTATGCTCCATGTTGTTGTTGTTGTTTTAAGAAAGAACTCCATTTTCAGTGGTTTTTATACACACACAAAAATAATAATGCAAGTTTTAAAAATTAAAGCAAATTGCCTGTCATCAGCAGGCAAATGGTGTCCACCGTATTGTATTTCCTGAAAAACGTCCGACGCCCTTTCACAATCCTCTAAAGAAGAGGAAGAAAAGTAACACATAATTAGACGGCAATTAGACTGCACCTCGGTATATTGGACTTTTTCGTAATGGTCAGAGAGGCATTGAACCCGTACGCACTTGGAAGTCAGCCCTCTAGGAGCGGCCTCTGGGATCAAGATGCACTAAAGTGGGGAAGCTATTTCTACAAAGCACAAACGGTACAGAAAAATAATAATGAGAGTTTTAATTACATTTCCAAAAACCCTTCAGAAACCTAATGCTTTTTAGTCCGGTTGTCCATATATTGGTTGAAGACCACTTTTGGGACTGCTGGATGCTTGCTGAACATCACTTTTGGGACTTCCAGGCATTATTCTCACCCCCAGCTGCATACGAACATAATGTTCCTCGGCGGGTCCTGATTCCCTCGATGTTCCATGCAGTTCCTGAGAACCAAATTGACACTGATGGGCCAGCGAGCCTTGTGTTAGGTCATGTGATCAGCACCTTAGCACTGGCATACATGAAGTAGCAACTGTGAGTTTTTTCTGACATCTTGTAAAGACTTCTCTTTTGGCCCAGGCTTTCCCTGACCTTATAAGATGGGTTTCCAGGTATGAACACTCTGGATCTCTGTTTTGCGAGTTGAGGTCCCCAAGCCACCCCTAATAAATTCACACTTCACACCGTAATTTTGTTTAAGGTTTTTGGCATAATTTTGGCCACAACTTTATTAAAATACAAAATGTGAGTGGTTATGACTATCTGTCCCCACCCAGGGACAGAACTGAGATCCGCAAGCCTGTGACGTCAGTAAGGGAAAACATTTTATGGGGAGTAAATGGAGCTGGGTACCAGACCCTCACCTCTCACCAAATGCTCCCAGGGGGTCTTGCGTGGCCCTAGCCCCTTGACAGGGGTGTGGACAAAAGCATGGTGAGCTCTTGGATTCCTTTAACGGAATACCCTTGCAGCAGCAGCATTGGAGGGGCAGGCACAGCCAATCCTTACCCCTCCGCCAACCAATTTTCTAAAACCAATGCCTAACCGCAACCTTACAAGTTGTGACGATTTGCTACGCAGTAGGCAAAAACCAAATGGCATCAGCCAAATGGATAAAATTCCTACCAGGCCCCTGCCCCAATGGCAGATGACCCATGACAGGCATAGCAAGGTCAAACGCAAAAAAATGCCCTAAAATTAGGGAGGGTGGGCGGGTGATCCGATGCGCGCAGTGAAAGGGGAAAGCTCAACGCTGCGTGCAGGGAATATATAAACTAAGGCTGTCAATCAAAATTGGCAACATCAAACTCTCCCCAGCAACTACAGGAGCCCAATCACAATGGTGGCCATCCAAACTAACTCGCCCAGCAACAGAGGGGTGTCTGGTTAACCCCACCGCAACCCATGCTCTCCATGAAGGAGAACATGCTTTATTGGCTTTTATGTGTTTTTGGGGGGTTTAGTTGGACTTTTTGCTTTTTCTCCATTGCTAAAAGGGGTTGACATCAATGAATTAAGAGCATTGCACATGTAGTCAAAGAATCTTTTCACTGAGTAGATCATTAACTAAGCATGGGGGGTGATCTGCCTTTCCACACTAAAATAATAAAGCAGCTTGTGGTGAAAGGGGGCAAGTCTGATTGTGAAAATGATCCTCAGAGAAAAAGTTAAGCACCTTCTCCTTCAGAACTGCTGTGGGTGCTATACCCAAATTGACCACGCCTTGGCCTGTATCCCCCCCCCCCAAAAAAAAAAGATGAAGAAAAAAAATCAGCTTTCACACTTTTCACGTGACTTGCATGAGAGTGTGGCTGGGAAGACGCATGTTCCAGTTTTCGGCCTCAACATGTTGCCGGGGATGTCCTCCTGCAATATGTGAAGAATAATACCCGAGGGCTTTTTTTGTGTGATGGAACTCCCACAATTTAACGCTAAGAGTTGCGGGTAAGGAAACCATCCCCTGAGCACAAAGACTTCCCCATGCACAATGGTCTTGGGAGAAAAGCAATGACAAACGTAGACAGCTTCTTAAAAAGCAGAGACATCACCTTGCCAACAAAGGTCCGTATAGTTAAAGCTATGGTTTTCCCAGTAGTGATGTATGGAAGTGAGCGCTGGACCATAAAGAAGGCTGATAGCCGAAGAATGGATGCTTTTGAATTATGGTGCTGGAGGAGACTCTTGAGAGTCCCAAGGACTGCAAGAAGATCAAACCCCTCCATTCTGAAGGAAATCAGCCCTGAGTGCTCACTGGAAGGACAGATCCTGAAGCTGAGGCTCCAATACTTTGGCCACCTCATGAGAAGAGAAGACTCCCTGGAAAAGACCCTGATGTTGGGAAAGATGGAGGGCACAAGGAGAAGGGGACGACAGAGAACGAGATGGTTGGACAGTGTTCTCGAAGCTACCAACATAAGTTTGACCAAATTGCGGAAGGCAGTGGAAGACAGGAGTGCCTGGCGTGCTCTGGTCCATGGGGTCACCAAGAGTCAGACACGACTAAACAATGGTACTCCCCCTTCCTCTCCCTGCAACCCATCCCCAAATCTGCTTCAGAGGGTTGGTGGAAAGCCCAGAACCGATTGGAGGGACCAGATGGTGGGGAGTGTGCTAATGGGACGGCTTCATTGGATGTAGCCCTAAGCCAGGGATCTGCAACCTTTAAGACAAAAAGAGCCACTTGGACCAAAGGAAAAAAACTGGGAGCCACAAAACCATTGTGACATTTTAAACAGTGGGGAGTGTCAGGGCACACAATGCGCCTCCTCCCCTCGCTAGTATCTGCCCCAGAGCCGCGGCAAAGGTGTAAAAGAGCCGCATGTGGCTCCGGAGCTGCGGGTTGCTGACCCCTGCCCTAAGCCATCCACTTCAGATGGTTGTGAACCGCACTGCTGGCTACTGCAACATGCACAGCCTTTAAAAGACACATCAGAAGCTGCAAATGACCCAAACTGTGACTGCTGGATGCTGGTAGGTGGAAGGCAATGGTTGTAGCAAGATGGTTCACATATGTTGCACCAACCCCACACGGATTACAAATTGGTTTCTGAGCTCAGTTTGAAAGGTTGAGATTGGCCTTTAAAGCCTTAAGTAGTCTAGGAGTGAACTATCCAATGGACAGGTAGATCTGTGTGAATCGAGGCTGCTTCAAACCCATCAGTTTTGGCCCATTCTTCAGTTTAAATCAGATTGGCTTGGTATCAGAATGAACAGTTGGTGCTGCAGTTGTTGAATTCTCCCTGTGGGAATTGGCTATTCCCCTCTCGTCTTTTTTTTCTAGATGGCCTTTGAAAACCTTTTCATTCCACCAGGCTTTTAATGATTTATTTATTTTCCTTGCTTGCTTTTAAGATTAGATTTCTGCTTATGCTTTTAAAATCTCTTGGATACAATGCATATCACTTTATATCACATAATTTTTAATTGTTGCTTTCTTTTTTCCTTTTTTTGTGAGATGCATTGGATCTTTTTTATTTTTTAAAGGTGGCATAGAAACGTATACCCGTGTGGATACATAGATAGATAATGTAACCCAATGGAGAAGAGAGTAGAACATGGCAAAACCTTCCATTTCCACAAGAAGGAATACGTCTGCCAGTCTGACTGTGGAGACAATTGTCCCTAAATGACAGTTTGGTCACAGAATGGTCTGGATCCAGAAATCAGAGTTGCAAAGCTGCAATGAGGGAGCAGGGAGCAGGTGATGGAGAGGGTCTAGTTCTTGAAGGCAAAAGTTGCCAGCACCTTCAGTGGAAAGAAACCTTTTGGTTTTGTGGAATAACAAACCTTGAGGAGGATCCTAGTTCCTTTGGGGTGCAGATATGGTTAAAAAATAAGAGGCAATAAGAGGAAGAGAAAACTTCTGGTCTTTGACCAGTGTGTGGGTGGTAAAACAGTGAAAAGGAGAACAGGCTAGTTTCTTACAAAAAAAATGAGAAGATTGTTGGGTGTGTGTGTGTGTGTGTACACATGTATATGTATGTATATGTATGTATGAACACACACACACTGCTTTTTTCTGGAGAGACGCAAAGTTTGGCCTCACTGAGGGGCAGTATTTCAACATGAGTAGGAAAATGAGAGTACCTATAAATATTTTTTTAAGAAAAAAAGCACTCTGTACACATACACACACAATAAATATATACACATATATATTGTGTGTGTGTGTGTGTGTGTGTGTGTGTATTCTTGCAACTCGGTCCTACAAATGCTAGAAACATTTTCTAAAAGTGAAAGCTGGGCATCTGGAGATTATGGTTCAAATAAATACTTGCTTTGCAAAGGCTGACTTGTGTGTTGCTACCTCTTGTTGTGGGAGATTTTTTTCCACCTCATAGGAATCCCAGCACTCTGTGTGCCAACTTCCCAGACACTGTCTCCCATGCAAAAAATGCTTAAAATAAATACAGAAACTAAAAGAACATGCTAGAAGTAGAGAAGGGATGTTTGGGGAGAGTTTCTCTCTCCTGAGCCCTTTCAACAGGGTGATTACTGCAGGGTTCTACACACACACATTGAAGATCCTGAGAAAGTGGCTAAAATCCTGAAATTAAAACATTGAAATTTCCAGTTAAACCTTGAGAATTGTCAATCCTACTCTACCCTTAAGGCACAATCCCATTAAACATTAGCACTTGTAACGTTCTAGCAATCAATGGGAGCATGAAGCACATGGTTAAATCTTCCCCACTGAGACTTTAAGCAGCCTAACTTTGGCGGGATCATGCCCTAATTTTTTCAGACTCTCAGCGAGAAAGGTCATGAAAATGGCAAGAAGGAAAAGATGGTAATATTAATCCTGTTGTGCAAATAGATAGAAGAAGGAAGGTTTCCAGAAACTGTCTTTTTATGGAAATGTTTCATTTTCTCTAAATTAAACACCCAGGCTTATATTGTTATGAATTTCCTCAGAAAGACCACCTAAGAAATATTTGGTTTATATGCAGTGTCTTATGCAAAGCTCCTATTTTCATGACCAAACATAGATGCACATTAGCTGTCAAAACAATGAGACTGTTAACAGATTCTTTTCCACCACCATCCCTCCAAAAAATCAAGGGTCCTCACCTTCTGAGGAAATGCCTTATTTCTGCTGAAATGTTAGAGAGAAGGCACTGGAAGGAAAAGCTGCAAAGAAAATCCTGTTTAATCTGGTGTTATTTATATGAATGATTTAACGGCTACTAAAGAAAGAAGCTCAAATTCTCCCTACAGGGGAAAAACCCTTGCATAATGCTGAATATTGTTGACGTTAAAGACCAATAGACTTTTTGTTTGATTTCTTTTTTTAGGAAAAAGGAATTTACAAACATTTATTTTACAAGGTCAGAAGCTCGCTCCGTGTCCTTTGGCTAAACATTTGTTAAGTTTGTGATGCACTACTCTCTGTGTCAGTAGAAAAATAATAATTTTAGACTGCACACCCTTGTATGGCTTAAGATATTTAGCGTGTGTTGGATTTCACACAGCCATTTTCCCACTCTTCTCCTGGGAGAATGGGGGTGGAGATGTGGGATTCAGACTTGCACATTCCTCTGAACCTGTGTGCAGACCTAAAGTGCATTCAAACTGTTTTTGTGCATGTTATGATCTGCACCCTGAATTTTGTGAGCATACACAGGGATCCAGGTTGTGTGTGGTCTGTGCATACACCGTATTTTTCGCTCTATAAGACGCACCAGACCACAAGACGCACCTAGTTTTTGGAGGAGGAAAACAAGAAAAAAAAAATTCTGAATCTCAGAAGCCAGAACAGCAAGAGGGATCGCTGCGCAGTGAAAGCAGCAATCCCTCTTGTTGTTCTGGCTTCTGGGATAGCTGCGCAGCCTGCATTCACTCCATAAGACGCACACACATTTCCCCTTACTTTTTAGGAGGGAAAAAGTGAGTCTTATAGAGCAAAAAACACGGTAGTTTCGCAGGGTTGCGGAAGTCAGTTCTGTCCCTGGGCGGGGACAGATAGTCGTAACCAATGCCTAAGCAACCACTCACATTATGTCTTTTAATAAAGGTGTGGCCAAAATTATGCCAAAAACCTTAAACAAAAATTTCTGTGTGAATTGTGATTTATTTAGGGGGGTGGCTTGGGGACCTCAGCATGCAAAAATCAGGAGCCCACAACACCTCACCTCCTAAGGCTGCCTTTGCGAACCAACTCTCAGCTTGATTCATTTCTCCCCGTTACACCCCAAACTGTGTAACTCTTTCCTGTGGCCCCCCCCCATACTGTTAGGTATGGAACACCTGAATTATTTGCTTCATGTCTATCAACAGGCCATCAGGGCTCATTAAGCAAGTACCTATAAGCTATACAAAAGCCTAGGGATACGATCATCTTTTCACTTGGCATTACATGATAGCATTCCCATAACAATATTTTGGCCCCGTGCCATAGCTAAGCACATTAATGTCTATGTGAGCTTTCAGCACACCCAATAATGATGATAGCATTCATGCATTTTAAAGGCCAGAAGGGAATAACATAGTAATCTTGTGGAAACTCACGCATATGAGCAAGCAGTAGTAATTATCTGCATTTATATATTCAGCTTTTTTTAAAAAAAAAAATCCCTGTCCCCAAAGTCACAACAGATTAAAAACTGCATTTAAAATTAATAATGCTCAAATCACATACAAAATAATGAAACAAGCCCCTTACATTTCCAAAGTGCATCCCACAGTGAACCTTCCTGCTACTGGTATCCGTTTAATCTCAGCCATGGAAAACAACTGGACATTGACCAGGTGTGAGCTTTTCCTTTTGGCCTGTTGGGTGGGTGTGTGATCCAACAATATCTGTATATTGATTTATAATATATATGGTATCCCTCTCAGTATGAATTCTCTCTTTTATTTTCAATTATATTTTATTAAATTTCAACATTTTTAACATACACAGTTAAAACACAATTTGTCTTTTCTCTTATTTTTGTTGCAGTTCTGTACATTTTTGAAGCAGTTCTGTACATCTTTGCTAATTTTGCAGGTGTTAAATACCAACGATATGTTATTTTCTCATTTTGAACATTTTTAAAAGTACTGTATACCGTAATTTCCCCAAATGCCCTCACTTTCTTGCAAGTCCACCACATATGAAAATAAAAAGATCTACCCACCTCTTTACACTTCCAGCAATTGTTAGGAAGCTTCTTGTACATTTTAGCTTTCCAATATGAATGATCAAAACAGTTTACATTTTTTTAATTAAAAACATAATTTTTAATATTAATAAAATACCTGAAATAAAACTAAAAACTACCACTTTAAAGGACACAGCCTTTTTCTTTCTGATGCAGTTGCCATTTCACTCATTACACCCTTCCCTAGCATTCATGTCCCAGTGCTTACATTTACTTTCAAACCTGCCCACTGGTTCAGACATGCATTCATGAGCAGTGGTGGAGCAAGTAGATTGGGCGTCTTGGGCGGCGTGTGTGCCCTGCACCCAGGAGTGGGGCCAGCTGCCCGCGAGATGGGGCGAGCCAGGGCAGGACACTCCATGGGGCCTCCAAGGTGTCTGTCTGCCTCCTCCCACTCAGCCACCCTACGACTGAGGGGGAGGTGGCAGGCGGACTATTTGGGGCAGGGTGGGCACCCAAGCCACTGTGTCACTCCCAGGAGAGACGCATGGCTCGGGCACGCTGCAGGCCTGCAGTGAGTGCCGCCCGGCATTTTGTCACCCCCCTCAGTGGTGACACCCGGGGCAACCTGCCCCCACCACACACCCTTCCTCCACCCCTGTTCATGAGGAAGAACAGCTCCACATGTGGCCAGGTGGACCCTTCTTCACCCCTTGCGTCACTTGACCCCTGCTGAGCTGGCAGTTGTGATGCCACCTTTGGGGCATCTGCTGAAGAGAGCAGTCCAGTAGCTCCCTCCTGGTCTAGAAAAAATGTCACTGTGGTGAGGACTAGAGTGAAGTACCCAAATCCAGCTGCAAAGCGCCCGAATTTGAAGTTTCTGGTGCCTTGCACTCATCTACTTTCTCAACAAGAAGAAGAGTTTGGATTTGATATCCCGCTTTATCACTACCCGCAGGAGTCTCCAAGCGGCTAAAATTCTCCTTTCCCTTCCTCCCCCACAACAAACACTCTGTGAGGTGAGAGGGGCTGAGAGACTTCAGAGAAGTGTGACTAGCCCAAGGTCACCCAGCAGCTGCATGCGGAGGAGCGGAGACGCGAACCCGGTTCACCAGATTATGAGTCTTCCATTCTTAACCACTACCACCACACTGGCTGGTGTGCACCTTGTCTCTAATACTCTTCTGAATCCTGAATACCCCATTGAAAACACAACGCTATGCTTCTAACAATGCAGATTAGACAAAAGAGCGATGAATTTTTGGTTCCCATGAAGTGGCATTCTGTCTTTCCCTCCGGCTGCTCCAAGAAGAACAATCTCTTGGCTTTGGTATTAGTCCGCTGACGACTCACCATATCATCTAATTGAACTATTAATTCCAGAGCTGAATCTTCAATTTAACATTCCAGAAAGGAGGGAGAGAAAACGAAACACTTTTGTGTCGTGAAAACGCTACTTGTTATACATCTCCATAGTATATTTTTGCCATAAAAATTGTTACCTGCAGTTGAGTGTGTGCAAATTAAAAAAAAAAAGTGTTTGTCTGGCCTTGATTATACTTTAAAATCTGTTTCCAAGCTTATCATTAACTTATAGAGCAAATCAAACCGGTACTGCAAGTTTTGATTAATTGAAGAGGTAAATTAATCCATTAACTGGTCAAATGATTAACTGGGAGAAGCCGGGTGAGGAGTAAGAACATACATTGTCAGTCTGGAAACTATTAATTAGAGAGACCATATGGGGGGGGCAAGGGGACGGTTGGTGCCACACCCAATCTATGTAGCTGTTGGACAGCATAAATGCTGGCAAAATTCAGTTCAGATACGGGAGGGGAAATGGAGCTGTCATCACATACAGGAAATTCAGTGGATGCTGACATTTTCTGGTAATTCTTACACTTTATGTGAAACGTTGGGGGGGGGGATATTCATGAGATAATTACCTGCTTTGGCATTCCAAGAAATCAGGCGGTTGTTCATTTTCTACAGAGAAGTAATTTTACTCATGAGGAGTGTGCTCCAGCCTGCCACTTGTCCCTTGTTGTGTCTCATGATTCTTCCTGTCTTGTGCTTTGCATGTGGCCTTCTGTTGGAATCAATACATTAATTAGTCCATTTGTAATTACTTTAGAAAAGTCATAATGTCTGGAAGGCAATTAATTTTTTTCACAACTCTGGGCATCTCCCAACCTGTCCTGGCAAACAGGGAAACGGGTCATTTTTTTCGAAGGCACTTACTGCATCTTTAGAGACGTACTGGTAAATGTCAACAATGATTGAGTCATGAGGCTTTTATCAACATTTACATGAAGGTCATAGCACATTGTCAGGGAACTGACATCTAAAGCGCCGGAGGCGCAAAGGCTCACTGAGGGTGAGAGAGCAGTAGCAGCGGAAGAGGGAACCAGTAGAGGGCGAGCAAGAACTCCAAGGGAAAGTGAGTCGGAGGGATGGCTCAGAGACGCTTCAAGCGAAACCAGTGGGGAGGTCTCAGGACCTCCTATAGGGACACCCACACCTCGACGGAAACTGTCACGCCGAGAGGCCAGACGACGTGTTTCCGTTAAGGAGCTTTTATGTTGGAAACGTTTCCGAAAGCAGCCACTTTCGGATTCTACTAGTGATTGACGCAGCCATGCTGGAGGGGCTCCGTCACAGGCAGAGGTTTGAAAGCCTGATCAAACTCTGAGGGACTTGCATTTTACGCACAAGCAGCTCATCGTCCCATCACAGCAATCCGAAAGTCTCCGAAAGCCAGCTTGTGCAGGGAGAAGCATCATGAGCAATCCAGCCGGAACCGGGGAAGCAGGAGCAGCTGGAGGAGGTCCAAGCCTGGAAGAAAGGTACAGGGCGTTGGAGATCCAGTTGGCGCTGCAAACGGCGAGGCTTGAGGAGAGGAGGGCTCAGGATGCAGAAAAGGGAAAGGAGAAAACCACCCCGCTCGCCAGAAAGGTGCCAGGATTGGTGCAGAAATTCGGGGGGGGGGATCCCAGGAACTATCATGCCTTTAGAACAGAGATGCAATACGCTCTAAACTTGCAGTTTGATGACTTCCCCGATGAGGAATCGCGAGTGGCGTATGTGATTGGCCATCTCGAATCCGGGGCGAAAGATTGGGTTAGACCCCTGATGGCAGCGAATAATGAGATCTTAAAGGACACGAGGAAGTTTTTTCGTGCCATGGACCTGATGTTTTCCAGCGATATTGAGCAGGGGGTGGTGCGAAGGCAGTTAATGGCTTGCCAGCAAGGAAGCAGATCTGTCCGTGAGTACTGGACTGAATTTACCATGTTGATTCACAAATTGGGGTGGGACCTATCGGCGGAGCCCATCCAAATGCTTTTCGAAGAGGGGCTTTCTTCAACCGTCAAAGATGAGCTTTCCCGGGGCCCCAGGGCGGAGTCTATGGACCAGTTAACCAAATCTGCGCTGGCCATAGGAGCGCGCCAGGAGGCGAGGGCTATGGAAAAGCGGGAAGGGAAAGGAGACCGTTGGAGGGAGTTCCGCATTCCAGACATTCCAGAGCCACCTTTCCCGCCGGCAGAGCCGATGGAAGTTGGAACAGCGCGGGCGCGCGCAGTTTCAAATCCCAGTGAAGGGCGGAAAAAGGAGGGAAAGAGCGCCAAGAGATGTTATCTCTGCCAACAGCCAGGGCACTTTGCCAGAGTTTGCCCACAAAGAAAGGAATGGCAAGGGATGGCAGGAGCTGTTGGGGGAAAGGAAGAGGAAGGCAAGGAGCAAGTAAAAGCCAACGCCTGGCTGCCACCGTTGGGGCACAGCAGCCAGGCCAAAGAGCAATGAAAGTGCCCATGCCAGAACCCCCCAGACCCGCTTTAGTGATAGAGGTGTTACTAGAACTGCCAAACGGACACCCACTAAAGGTCAAGGCGCTTTTGGATTCAGGCAGCTCCTGTAATTTCATGAGTAAGGAGTTTGCAGCTGAGCACCAGATACAGACTATCCCTTTAAGTAACCCCTTGCAGGTGACTACGATTGACGGCAGAGAGCTGTTGGGGGGAGAAGTTAGCCAACAGACTGTCCCGATGATAATGAGAGTGGCAAGGCACACCGAACAGATAGCGTTTAATGTGGCCATCCTGGGAGGAGCGCCCATCATTTTGGGGATGAGCTGGCTGGCGCTACACGATCCGCTAGTGGGCTGGCATCAGAGGGTGGTCTCCTTTGGGTCAGCGCATTGCCTAGAACACTGCAAGGAGGGGAAGGTTTCGGGAGGAGACAGAGTCACCCTAGCGGGGATGGAAGTGATGGACAAAGGGAAGGTGCCCCCGCAATACGCAGATCTGAGCAACGTATTCAGCGAAAGGGAAGCAGACAAACTGCCACCGCATAGACCCTTTGACTGTCAAATCAACCTACTCCCAGGGGCCCAACTCCCAGTAGGCAAGCTGTACGCCATGTCAGACAGGGAGATGCAGGAGCTGAGGGAGTTCATTGACAAAAACTTGAAGCGAGGTTTCATCAGAGAGTCCCGAGCGGTGGGGGGCAGCCCAGTGTTCTTTGTGGACAAAAAGAACACAGACAAACCGAGACTGGTGTGTGACTTCAGGGCCCTCAATGCAGTGTCGGAGCCCCTGGCTTTCCCTATGCCCCGAATTGATGACATTTTGACCAGAGTAAGGAAGGGAAAGATTTTTACAAAACTGGACCTGCGGGGGGCGTACAATCTGATACGCATAAGGAAGGGAGATGAATGGAAGACCACCATGTTTACCCCGTTGGGAGCCTTTGAATACCTCGTTATGCCCTTCGGTCTACAAGGGGGCTCCGCGTGTTTTCAAGCTTTTATAAACCACGTTCTGGGACCTTTGCTCTACAAGAATTGTGTGGCCTTTTTAGACGACGTGTTGGTGTATTCGGAAAATGAGGAACAGCATGTGAGGGACGTTCGAGAAGTGTTGGGCAGGCTGCAAGCCAACCAGCTGTGGGTGAAACTGGAGAAGTGCCAGTTTCATACCAAGGAGGTGGAATTCCTGGGGTACCGCTTGTCAGACAAGGGATTGGCCATGGATCCAGGCAAGGTCCAAGCGGTACTGGAATGGAAGACACCGAAGACCAAGAAGGACGTGCAAAGATTCTTGGGATTTGGGAACTTTTATCGGAAGTTCATCAAGAACTTTGCCCACTTGACGGCGCCCATCACCGACTGTCTCAGCAGCAAGAAGAAATTTGTTTGGACGGCAGAGGCGGATCGAGCCTTTGAAGAACTGAAAAGGGCTTTCGCCTCGGAAGAACAACTTCTGCATGTGGATTTACGAAAACCCATGAGAGTGGAAACAGATGCATCCGACCGGGCGGTAGGGGCGGTCCTTCTTCAACCGGGGAGGAGTGCGTCGGAGTGGAGACCGTGTGCCTTCTTCTCGCGGAAGCTGAATAAGTCCGAGAGGAATTACACGGTGTATGACAGGGAACTACTTGCCATTCACGAAGCATTCCGGAGGTGGAGACATTTATTAATTGGGGCACAACACAAGGTGCAAGTGTGCACCGACCACAAAAATTTAGAGTATTGGAGAACAGCTCGAGTGCTCAACCAACGACAAGTGAGATGGGCACAGGAATTCTCCAAATTTAACTTTGAGATTTGTTATGTGCCAGGCCCAGAAAACGTCAGGGCGGACGCGCTCTCACGCAAACCAGAATATTGGGAAGGGGAGGGGGTGATCGAAGAGAGACATGTCATCCCGGAGGACCGCTGGGTGTGTGGGGCGGCGATGGTGGGGCAACGAGAACTGGTGGAGGAAACGGAAAATGATGAATATGCCCAGGATAAGCTCAGAGGTCTCAGGGGGGAGGGCGAGAGCCCCGGAGGTTTTGAGGAAAGAAATGGGGCATTGTATTACAAAGGGGCACTGTATATACCCGAAGGTGAATTGAGGGGGAGAGTACTCAAGCAGTTGCATGATAGCCCCACGGCGGGACATTTTGGGCAACACAAGACCATGTGGTTGGTTACCAGGGAATTTTGGTGGCCTAAGGTGAGGGAAGATGTAAGGGAGTATGTAAGAGGGTGTGACCAATGTCAGCGAGCCAAAGGGGAAAGAAGGGCGCCGGCAGGGTTATTAGAACCTTTACCCACACCAGAACGGCCTTGGGAAGCGATATCAATAGATTTTATGACGGATCTGCCAAGGTCCAAGGGGAAAACAGCCATCATGGTAGTAGTAGACCTGTTAACTAAGATGTGCCACTTTGTAGCATGCTCACATGCAGTCACAGCGGAAGAAACGGCGAAGTTGTTTGTGGAACATATCTTTAGGTTGCACGGGGCTCCCTCGAGGGTGATCTCAGATCGAGGCAAACAATTTACTTCCAGGTTCTGGAGGAAGCTCATGAGCTTGTTACACGTGGAAGTCAATTTTTCAACTGCCCGGCACCCTGAAACCAACGGGCAGGCGGAAAGGGCAAATGGCATTCTTCAACAATATCTTAGGTGTTATGTCAATGACAGAGAGAACGATTGGGTCGAAAAGTTGGCGTTGGCAGAATTTGCCTACAATAATGCGGAGAATGTGTCCACAGGGATGAGTCCCTTTTTGGCTAATTACGGGTGTCACCCCAGGGCATTTCCAGGGGAAGGAGGGGAGAGATGGAGCGTCCCAGCGGCTGAACATTTTGTAGAAGAGATGGAAGCCATCCATCAGCAGCTCCAGCTCAACTTAGAAAGGGCTAAGGCACAATATAAGAAGCAGGCAGACAAGAACAGAAGGGAAGGTGAAACCATAAGGGTGGGGGATCAAGTGTGGTTGTCAACCCAAGGGTTGCCGTTCAAAGGGGGTTGTAAGAAACTGAGGCCCAGAAGATTGGGACCCTTTGAGGTGATTCAGCAGGTCAACCCGGTAGCTTTCAAACTCCGATTACCCAATCACATGAAATTGCACCCAGTGTTCCACAGGTCGTTACTGTCACCATACAGGGGAGGAGGTGAAGGGGAGCACGTCAGGGGACCAGCCTTGGAAGAGAGGGAACACCGCAACCATGTAGCGGAAATCCTCGATTCCAGGTGGAAGGGAAATCAGGTGGAGTATTTAGTGGCGTGGGAAGGGGAACCGGAGTCAGAAAACACCTGGGTAAGTGCGCAGGAAGTCAATGACGAGGTTTTAACAGAAACGTTCCATCAAAGGTTCCCGAGGAAACCTCAGCCGATAGCAAGGTTTAGGAGGGAGTATTTCGGCACCACCGATGAGGAAGAGGAAATGGAAGGGTTCGCGGAGTCGGAGTTGGAAGAGGGAGTGGACTCTGATGACGAAGAGTACCTAGAGAGTAGGAACAGCAACAAGTGGAAGGAAGTGTTCGCGACGTCGGAAGATGAGGGAGGTTCTTTCAAGGGTTTTACCTCCTCACCGCCAGTAGGAGAGGAGACGGGAGGGGGTGAAGGGGGCCCTGGAGGGGAGGTGGATGTCAGGGAACTGACATCTAAAGCGCCGGAGGCGCAAAGGCTCACTGAGGGTGAGAGAGCAGTAGCAGCGGAAGAGGGAACCAGTAGAGGGCGAGCAAGAACTCCAAGGGAAAGTGAGTCGGAGGGATGGCTCAGAGACGCTTCAAGCGAAACCAGTGGGGAGGTCTCAGGACCTCCTATAGGGACACCCACACCTCGACGGAAACTGTCACGCCGAGAGGCCAGACGACGTGTTTCCGTTAAGGAGCTTTTATGTTGGAAACGTTTCCGAAAGCAGCCACTTTCGGATTCTACTAGTGATTGACGCAGCCATGCTGGAGGGGCTCCGTCACAGGCAGAGGTTTGAAAGCCTGATCAAACTCTGAGGGACTTGCATTTTACGCACAAGCAGCTCATCGTCCCATCACACACATGTTGTCCTTTATTAGAAAATTATTAAAATGAAATTTGCTAATTTACTGGACTGTCACTGTTGGCCTTGAGATTTATCACTTCATGTTTCAAAGCCAGCCTATGGATTTGCAGTAGCCTTCTGCAATACTAAAAAGAGTTATGTCTTCATTGTTTCATATCTATTTCCTTACCTGCAACTTAGGAAAAAGCAAAACAAACAAATGAAAATAACTTTGGAACTAAAATTTACATAGGGCAAGTTTTTATGCATCCCGTGATTTTTTCCTATTATTTCTTTATTAGCGTACGGCTGATGACTGGCAGCTGAACATGTAATTTTCCTCCTTGGAAAAACATTGTAGTGGATATCATGGTGCATGAATTAATTATGTGACAATCCAGTCAAACACGCAAGTTTTCACATTATGTCACAGTCACAAAGTAAGTCAGCCCATTATTGCAGTGGAACAGGGACCCTTGTTTTATGGCTAGCTCTGGTCTCCATGGCATGTTAATTTAACCCAGCCTTGATCAGAATTTTACAAAATTGCGAAACTAACGTTGAAGCTGCTAGTAGGGGAAAATACTGGATTTGCCCTGAGAGCATTGCTGTATGGAGAGAGGGAAGATTTGTCAATCATATGTTGCACTAAGGGAAGCAGTGGGTTTGTTCCCGGGTGTGTAAAAATGTAGACTTCCTGGCTGCCATCCCAGCAGGAGCAGCTGAAAAGCTGCGCTTGTGACAGATTTCAGGTGAGGTTCTGGCAGGCAGTGGTTCCTGCCTAATTATGTGTATATATGACACCTCTCAGGGGCCAGGCTGGAAGTAACAACAAACAACATGTTGAGATGCGGGCAAGACGTTGGAGCTCATCCTCATTCGATTCATGGTCCCCTGTGTGCTTTAATACAGAACAAATTTGGTAAAGGGCACAAGGTGCAGTTTTGGTTGCCCAATCTCAGGACAATAATAGAGACAATCCTTATTTTGGAATCAATCCACACGTATCAGCACACCACCACTTTCTGTGGTGCCTTTATGACATTTTGAGGCTACTTCTGGGTTTGGTACTGTGTGCGCAGACACAATCGTGCATCATTTGGACACACCTAAATCAGTTATTAAGGGACGCGAGTGGCGCTGTGGGTTAAACCACAGATCCTAGGACTTGCCCATCAGAAGGTCAGCGGTTCGAATCCCCACAACGGGGTGAGCAACCGCCCGTTGCTCCTGCCAACCTAGCAGTTCGAAAGCATGTCCAAGTGCAAGTAGATAAATAGGTACCACTCTGGCAGGAAGGTAAACGGTTTTCTGTGCACTGCTCTGGTTCACCAGAAGCGGCTTAGTCATGCTGGCCACATGACCCCGAAGCTGTATGTCGGCTCCCTCAACCAATAAAGCAAGATGAGCGCCGCAACCCCAGAGTCGGCCACGACTGGACCTAATGGTCAGGGGTCCCTTTACCTTTTTAAATCAGTTATTGCCTGTAGCTAGAAAACATGTAAGGAAGAGCAACTAACCTTGCAAAGGTTTGTAGTTTTGAGGGCCAGCACTGAGTGAAGGACACCTTCCAAGGCTCACATCTCAGCCTTGAAGGCTCACATCCCAGACTCCTGGAATCATCTGGTCCTGCTGTTGTTTGACCTTTGCTGTTGTCACCTGTTCACCTGCCACAGGATGTTGGCCAGCCACTAACTTAGATGTCCTGAAAAGGAATTAGAGAATTTAATGAATTCTAGTTGGAACTGTCATGCTCAGATGCAGTAAAACTATGAGTACCATCCAACAGGAAAGAAGAATGCTTATGACTGCAAAGCCTATCAGCCCCAGTCTATGGTAAAGGTAAAGGACCCCTGGACAGTTAAGTCTAGTCAAAGGTGACTATGGGGTTGCGGCGCTCATCTCACTCATGAGGGAGCTGGCATTTGTCCACAGACAGCTTTCTGGGTCGTGTGGCCAGCAGGACTAAACCACTTCTGGTGCAACGGGACACCGTGATGAGTGTCAAGAGTCCATGGAAATGCCATTTACCTTCCTGCCGCAGCGGTACCTATTTATCTACTTGCACTGGTGTGCTTTCGAACTGCTCGGTTGACAAGAGCTGGGACCGAACAAAGGGAGCTCACCCCGTCGCGGGGATTCGAACCGCCAACTTTCTGATCGGCAAGCCCAAGTGGCTCAGTGGTTTAGACCACAGCGCCACCCACATCCCTATGACTTATGATCTATGGAATATGCAGAAAGTAATTTGTTAAGGATGCATGTGCCAGACATACCAACTGAAGCAAAAATGCACAAATATATGTATTCAAATAGATTATGGCTCACTTATTATGATTTCCCACTATGCTTTTCCGATGTCTTCTGTCTGAAGCACTTTAAACACGTTCCGGAGGCATTTGCCAGAGCTATTTAAATCCACCTGCCTAGTGTTTAAGTGATGCACACTTCCAATGCTGACTATATTATTGCATTAATAGTTTGTCCCCAATTCCACTGAAGTACTGAAAGAAGCTGGAAAGCACAATCAACTATCTAAAAGCCAAAAGGAACATGTAATGGGATGTATTTATTTGTCAACTGATTTATCAAGCCTGCATTCCAGATTTTTATTTTCCCCTTCTGGGCTATATACGAATTTTCTAGTTTGGATTCATTACCGATATGCTCAGCAATAAAATTTAAAGAAAAAAAGTATATCAGCCTGGCACTGCACATTTCTTCTTCTTCTTCTTCTTCTTCTTCTTCTTCTTCTTATTATTATTATTATTATTATTATTATTTCTCTCTCTCTCTCTCTCTCTCTCTCTATATATATATATATGATTTATTAGTTTACAAAAATATGTGCATTGTCTCTTTTTTCAAGTTGCGCTTTCTGCAGATCAGTTCTATTTGTTTTGAGAGACATTATTGTTGCATGCAGTATTTGTCCCTGTGTCTGTTTCAGTTTATTGGTTAGTTGTTCTGGTAAGGCTGTTTCCCATAATATTTGATACCATTGGTCCATACTTATTCCTGACAGGCCTCTCCAGTGTCTGGCTATGATGTTTCTGGCTGCTGAGAGTAGATGGGTTTTGAGCTCTTTATGGTGTGAGTGGGCATTATTATCTTGGAAGATGTTTAGTAGGGCAGTTCTGGGCTGACTTACAATACAGTGGAATCTCCGGTTACGAACCATCCTCCTTACGCACGCTTTAGGTAATGAGCTCTGCTAACCCAGAAGTAGCTGCTCCCAGTAGCAAACTTTGCCCCAGGATGTAAGCGAAAATTGTGCGCTGGCAGAGGTTAAGAACAGTTTCAGGTTAAGAACGGACCTCCAGAACGAATTAAGTTCGTAACCGGAGGTACCACTGTACTTGCTTACTGATTTTGCATATTTGTTATATGATTGCTGTCCAGAATAGTTGGATTTGCGGACATTCCCACCACATATGGAGGTATGTGCCTGTGGAGGTGCAGCCTCTCCAGCATTTTGGTGATGTTCCTGAGTGCCAGTTTCCATGGTGTTAGGTACCATCTGTAAGTGATTTTCAGGGCACTGCACTTGATAAAGATAGCTTCTCAGCATTATCCTCAGTGTTTTCTTCTGGCATAGTAAATATGAAACTACCTAGATCAGACCATTGGTCCACCTTCCCCAATACTGTCTACCCAAACTGCCCAGAACCCTGAGGTTGTGTTTGCACTTGTGTATGGCTACTCCTACTACTTAAGAGATAGCACATGTGGTCCCCTCAAGAGGTTTTGGACTACAATTCTCAATGGTCAGGAATGATGAGAGTTGTCATCCACCATATCTGCACTGAGCGTAGGGTTTGCCGATCAGAATGTCGGTGGTTTGAATCCCCGTGACAGGGTGAGTTCCCATTGCTCGGTTCCTGCTTCTGCCAACCCAGCAGTTTGAAGTGCAAGTAGATAAATAGGTACCGCTCTGGCGGGAAGGTAAACAGCATTTCCGTGCACTGCTCTGGTTTTTCCAGAAGCGGCTTAGTCATGCTGGCCACATGACCCGGAAAAACTGTCTGCGGACAAACTCCAGCTCCCTCGGCCAGTAAAGCGAGATGAGCACCGCAACCCCAGAGTCATCCACGACTGGACTTAACTGCCAGGGGTCCCTTTACCTTTACCTGGTATCCTGGCAACTAAGCCTGGGGTGTTCTCTGTGCACCGAAGCATGTGCTTTTCCACCGAGTTGTGCTATAATAATTGTGCCTGGCTAAACTAGATGGTATGGTTTTATTGTTTTCTGCTTGTTATTATACTGTCGATTTTTTCGAGCCAGTTTTATCAGACCTTGTATGCTGCCTTGGGAAAATATTGTTTTGAAAGGAGTCTGACAAATTTATTACTATAAATAAATCTGAGCAAGTTAAGCTTGTTAATCCGATACATAAATATTGCAACAACAACGACAACAAAGATTTGCAGGAATTTTCAGCTCAGCTGGGTTGCAACGTGACCAGGGCTGGATCTACACTGACCTTTTAAACGTTATTAGAATGATATTAGAAATATTGTTCTAATATAATAATAATAATAACAACAACAACAACAATAACAATAACAACAACAACAACAACAATAATTTATTTATACCCGCCCATCTGGCTGAGTTTCCCCAGCCACTCTGGGTGGCTCCCAATCAAGTGTTAAAAACAGTACAGCATTACATATTAAAAACTTCCCTGAACAGGGCTGCCTTAAGATGTCTTCTAAAAGTTTGGTAGTTATTTTTCTCCTTGACATCTGGTGGGAGGGTGTTCCACAGGGCGGGTGCCACTACCGAGAAGGCCCTCTGCCTGGTTCCCTGTAACTTGGCTTCTCGCAAGTGAGGGAACCGCCAGAAGTCCCTCGGCGCTGGACCTCAGTGTCCAGGCAGAACGATGGAGGTGGAGACGCTCCTTCAGGTATACTGGACCGAGGCCATTTAGGGCTTTAAAGGTCAGCACCAACACTTTGAATCGTGCTCGGAAACATACTAAAACATCAAAAGAAGAAATGTTCTCCGTTGCTTTCTCTCCACTGACTCCCTGGTTTCTGGTTGGTCTGCAGTGTCCTCTGGTGTCTCATTTTAATAATGTTAAGAGCAGAACATCATGTGGCTATATGGTTATCAGAACCATTCCTTAACTGTTTCTTAGCATTAAAAACCATGAGTGTAGTTCCACCCATGGTGTACTCAGAATGGGAGCATTAAAAAGATGGGAGCTCTGCATTTGCAAGTTCTTTGGTTGACCCTGAAACTCCAGTGATGTTGCCTCTGGCTGACCTTAAATAACTGAGTTGAAACAGATCCTGTTTAGATTATAAGCTCCTAGGAGCCGGGTTCATTTACCACCTGTCCTTGAGTTACTTTGCATGCACTGGTGGTCTTATCAATCCAAAGAATTGTAATATTTCTGTTAAAGTGCCCTACTGTGGAAGCTCTGCATTAGTTATTACTTTATTCCCCCCACCCCCACTTGATGTTGGCATGTTCAAGCCAGCTAACAAAATCAGCAATGCAAAAAGCAATTGCCCCAAATCAATATAAAACTGATGAGGATAAAGATAAGGGGTGACATCCAATTTCGCACAATCAGACTTCTGCTGACGCAACAGGGTTTCTTTCTTCCCTTCTGCCTGTAGATGCCCCTCTCACATCTGCTCCAGAGGACTAGAATAAGTCCCATTGCATGAGCGGAAGGAAGTCCGTGTGCCAAAGGCTAGAATGGTTCAGTAGCACTCTGAACCCTCATTTCGTTTCTTTAAAAAAAATAAATGTTGTGTTGGTCAAAATCTGTGAGAAGCAAGTGAATGCGATGGCTTAGAATCACAAAGTCAGTTGTGTTTGTCAGCCTGCATGCCTTTAACAAACTTAGCTGACCCTCCGCTCCCTCCGCTCTGCTGCAGTCTTCAGACAGAAGCAGTCGTGCTAAACACAGATCACAGAGAGCATCCTCCTCCTGTGTTGTCTAGGCAACAAGACTAAGCAAGCTGCTAGCATTCGCATCATCCCTCTCCTTATTAGCCACTACCCTCAGGCAATAACTTTTTTTATTTTGGTCAAATGGAACCAGCTGTACTTCAAGGAAATACCTAAATCAAATAGAATGAGGTTTGAGAAATTCACCGAAACGCCATTGGCATGATACATTTAAATAGTCGTGGTTCCCCCCACAGAATCCTGGGAAGTGTAATTTGTTATGGAGGCTGAGAGGTGTTAGGTGACCCCTTGTTCCCCAAGTAGGTATATAATCCTCAGAGTAGTTTAACAGTCAATCCCTCTTCTGTAAGGGGAATAAGGATCTCCAAACATCTCTCAGCACTCTTAATAAAGGACACTTCCCAAGATGCTTTGGGGGAAGCTGTGACCATTTAAAGTGGCACAAAACTGCAGTAAGTGTATGGTGCAGGTGGGTCTGTTTCCTCAATATCACAAAATTTTGGTAGAACACATTGTTTCTCTTCAGTTGTAAAGCGAAGCAAGGAATTGCAGTGAGGGAGCGGCGAGGAGAAGGCCAGTGTCCATAGTGTGCTCCACAGCTGAAGTAAGACACATGTCTATCTGAAGGAAACCCACACAGGTCCAGGGTCTAAAATTAGGCTCCAAGGAGTGGAAACTCAAATCTGAATGCCTGCAGGAAGCATGGCTGTCACCCTCTTTTGAGTCCCCTCCCAAATAATAATCTGAAGAGGTGCTACTTTGGTGTTTCTTGTCACCATAACTGACAGAAAACTGAGGATTAGCCTGTGACGTTAACATATGAGAGTGCTGGAGGTGAAATAGTTAAACAAGCTACCCAATCAGAACCCAGGGGGTGGAGTCAGAGGGACTATAAAACTAGCTCTGGGAGGGGGGAAGGGAAGAGTTCATTGGGAGTTGGGTGGTTGGTTGGAGTGGGAGTGAATTGAGATAGAGTCTGTGGGTAGGTTGAGTTAGGGTAGTGAAATAAGCTGAGTCAGGAACAGTTAGGAGCTAGGAAGACAAGTAAATATCTGAGAGGTGGGTTAATGAGTGAGAGCAGGTAGCAGGTCTGGATAGCACTCCATGATTGTAATTGACCAATACCGTTTATGAAACCACACGCTTGTTAAACTGCAATAAATAAACAGAAGTTTATGTTACAATTTAACCCTGACTGGACTCAGTATTGTATCAGGTAGGGCCAGGACTCGGTATTGTACCAGGTAGGGCCTGACAGCGAGAAATAAAGTGCTGGCACAGGGATCAATAGCTGGTGAAATGTCTGGGGACCCTGTGTGATCACCACATAGCCCTGCTGTCAGCTTTGGGCAACCGAAATTGTGAAGTGGCTGATGCAGGGATGGCTATTTATTCACTGCGCCACAACCCTACAAAAGTGTTTTATCCTGAGGTTGGCTTGATCTGGGTACACAACAGGTGTAGGTGTGTAAAATAACTGCTTTCGTTTTAAAAATGTGTTGCACGGAAAGCGTGTGACCTGTCTGTTGATCTCTATATGTGAGGACTGCACACAAAGATATTCCACACGGTGCACTTCTCAGCAAATCTACTGTTGCTGTATCAAAACCCCAATCAAGCAGGCTTTCCCCTTGATATTCCTTCATCTGCTCAACATTCCTGTGCAGTCCTGCACTGATGCATTGATGCATTGAATTACTGTATTTTTTGCTCTATAAGACTCACTTTTTCCCTCCTAAAAGGTAAGGGGAAATGTGTGTGCGTCTTATGGAGCAAATGCAGGCTGCGCAGCTATCCCAGAAGCCAGAACAGCAAGAGGGATCACTGCGCAGCGATCCCTCTTGTTGTTCTGCTTTCTGAGATTCAGAATATTTTTTTTCTTGTTTTCCTCCTCCAAAAACTAGGTGCGGCTTATGGTCTGGTGCATCTTATAGAGCAAAAAATGCGGTATCTAAAGGTGTTTAGTTTAAACGACAGAGTCATGCCGATGTATTTAATGTCAGCATGTTATTGATAACATTCAGTGACTAGCAGCAAAGGGGCAACTTAGCAGAGCTCTTAAAGTTCATGCTTACTGCATGGTATAGTAATGCCGTCTTAAAAACACAACTGCTCAGCACATCTGGCCCTCTGCTGAGCAAGAGATGTGGATTATTCGTTATAATTACAAAATGCTTGCTTACTGTCGGGAATAATGGAAAGAGCTGGAGATTATGTACTTGAAAGCCACCCTGAGGAGAGGATGTACCACTGAGAAACTGTTGTTGCAATGGAAAAAAATATTTAAAGAACAATAGACACCCAGAGGAGATACAGCAGCAGATACAAGATTGCCATTGACTCCGGCAAGGAGAGGGATATAAGCGACACAAAAGAAGGGGAACCTCAAGCTATCTACTGGAGTCATTCTAAATTGAAAAAAACCTGCTTGTAGATTATACGCTGTACACAAAGGGGAGGGCAAATTGCAGCCTTGCAGATTATTTGATACAAAAATGAAATGAAATGAAAGAAATTGCCGGCTCCTGGTGTGGACAGGGGACGTTTGTCCACAGTGCAACAAACGGAAGGTCTTGTGATGGCAATCTGGTTAAGCACATTGCTAAAGATGCTCCTTCAATTCTGTAGTAATCACTGGAGCAGGAAGGGAGCAGTCATCCCTCCTCATCAGAGGCATAGGAAGATAGGAAGGTCAGGTGGTACCCAGTGAGAAAAATTTATTGTCAAGCCCCCCCCCCCGATTATTATTTTCTGCTTGCAACAATGGTTTTACATTATTTCATATTTTCTTAAAAGGCACCATGTCTTCTCCTGGGGCTAGAAATAATAATAATAATAATAATAATAATAATAATAATAATAATAATAATAATAATAAACTTTTATTTATAACCCGCCCTCCCTGACCAAAGACGGGCTTAGGGCAGCGAACATCAAATACATAACATTGGTATAATTTTTTTTAAAAAAATATTATTTTTTAAATGCTTTTTATTGGTGTTTCATTTAATAAAACAAACAAAATACAGTAAAATTCAACAATCATTTACCCACGTTCTTTCCCCACACTCTGCTGAGCATTGACTTCCTTCCTTCCCTTCAACAGGTTTTGTTATGTCAGTTACTTTTCCACAGTTTCTTACTGTATCCAATCCTATCTACATCGTAAGATTTATTTCAGTCCTACCAGAGTCTTCAGATTTCCACAGTTATTATTTATGTGCTCTATGCATTTACTCCAAACTTTTTGGATTTTGGGGGGAATAAAAAAAAACTAAATTACCTCCTAAAAACATGTCAAAATCAAATTAAAGTCTAATTAGATGGCTTTCCGCAGGGTTATGTTTGGGAACAGTAAGTGCTCCACTGACTTGAAATTTCAGCCTCCACGACATAGGAAAACGGCCAAGTAAACAGCTATTTTCATGGAGGAGGGTCAAGATATTAACTGATATGCATGAAATTTCATGTATAGCTATATAATCCCTAGTGTAGTAAGCTAAGACCTTTGGAGCAGACATTTTCAAAAAAAAGTTTTTTTATGAACCGCCCTAGTAGGGCAGTAATTGTTCCTGGATAATTTGTCACACACACCCCATGATGGCACCCGGGGCTGACCGCCCCCCCCATCCCCCCTTCCTATGCCCCTGCTCCTCATTAGCCCCATATGGCATGGCAAAGAGTCAGGGATGATGGGCGTTGAAGTCCTGTGCGCAAGGATGCTTCCTTCGTTGTTTAAGTTGGCTGATGGCTGCAACCTAATCAGTACAGTCGTACCTTGGTTAACGAACGCCTTGCGACTTGAACGTTTTGGCTCCTGAACGCCACAAACCCGGAAGTGATTGTTCCAGTTTGCGAACGTTCTTTGGAACCCAAATGTCCGACGTGGCTTCCATGGCTTCTGATTGGCTGCAGGAGCTTCCTGCAGCCAATCGGAAGCCGCACCTCTGTTTCTGAACATTTTGGAAGTCGGACAGACTTCCAGAACGGATTCCGTTCAACTTCTGAGGCACAACTGAAGTGTTGTGTGTGATTGCTTAAACATCCTTGATTCAAAGATAATATTGCTATTTGACCAAGCCTTGAAGAACCAGTGAATTAAAGTTTATTTGGAAAACGAAAAGATCTGGGGCACATGGTGGGGTTTTTGGAGGAGGTGTGGACTCAGTTTCTCAGTTGTTCTTTAAGTATATCCCCTCCTGCTCAGAAATATCACACTCACAACAGTCTGTCTTCTTCACAGTTCTTTGCCAACTCTGCCAAAGTGGAAGGATGGACTCTGAAGCAATAAGAACAATAAGAGCAATGCGATTTGGATTCCCAGGTCTTCCGAACCGAAGTCTGTGATGCACAGGAAGCAGAGCCTGGAACCTAACGAAGGGTATCTGTCAGAAAGCGGGGGGGGGGGGGGAGAGAGAGCCTGTAGATACTTGGTTAATTTTTCTAAAGAGATTTGAAGGCTCTCCTCTTAGCTGACCTACAGTGCAGGATCACTGCCTTTCCCCTCCTATTTTCAACGAAAGATTTATTATGCCTGGATTCCTACCCACGAATAGTTACTCTCTCCCACAGAAACGTTGCAATACGAAGGAACATGTTGGAAAAGGATTGTCTTCCTGGCATCCTGCTTCCTTAACTGCATTTCAATTTCTCTCGGTTTCTCTTTTCTATCTTAAATTTCCACGTTTGCAGTTTTTTAAAAAAACACTCGTTTGCAAAAAAAATTTAAAAATCACCTAACAGAATCTGAAAAAAATAATGCAAAAAGAATATAAAGGATGCATTTTTAAAAAAAGTACTTTCACAAATATATGCATTTTTGCATGCACTCTCTGGGGAACTGCGCTGCAAAATTGAGAGACGTGCAAATGTTAAAGGAATGCTGTGTTTCGGTTCCTGCACTCGTTCAGGAAGTGTGAACCCGTTTGCATTAAATGTTTGCATTCAAATGTGAACCACATCTCCTCCAACCCTTTTAATGGCAACCATCTCTCTGGTGGCTAAGTGTACGGAGAATTATTAACATTTCTTTTCCCAGGAGGACCACAGAATCTCATATGCAGTGAATTGTATCTTCATGCAACATAGGAGACTCTGCACAGATCGGGACAAAGAGTTGTAAGATTGTATTAGCAGTACTGTTTCTGGCTTTCCCTCACTCAGTCACCACTGCCGCTTGGCCTGGTAATGAGGCTCCCCTTCATATTCTAGCAATTGACCAGATGGGACACCAAAATTATTCATGTCCTAGGCTCCACTCTGCAACGCCTGTGAGCTGAATTGAGGACATCTGGGCCAGGGAACTGCAGGCATCTCTAGACCTCTGCATTGTTCTGTGGGAGCTGTGCAGGATTCTCCAAACACAGACCTGAGAACTTCAAATTGGGAGGGACATTGTCCTTTTCAGCTTCCTTTATGTGATTCAGGTGTGAAAGGGGCCAGAACAAGGCTGCCCAAGCTCTTGGGCCAAGTGGGCCACAAAAGGGCTTCAGCATGTACTGGGCTACACACCGAATTAAATTTCCATATTGTCAGATGCTGGTGTGGTTGCCCGAGAGTAAACAGGCAAGACTCCGACCTGTCTTTTCCAGGCTGTATTCTTGGTGCAAACTATTTACAGTGAAGAGCGTTGTAAGTTCATGTCTGGCTCAGTCGCTAGCAGAATCTGGGAGTGGTCGGTCTTTGTACCTCCCCCAACATAAAAGTCGTGTCACCCCCAGCCTTTTCTGCCCCTCCCTGCACCGAAGCCTGCTGCGCAGAATGGGTGCTGGCAAGGGCATACTTCCCACCTCTCTGGTTTGCTGAGGCTCTCCCTAGCATCTCCTGGTCCCTGCACCTCTTCCCCACTGGAGGTGGGGCTTTCCTCCTCGCCGGAAGAGGAACTGCTTCGCAAGATTTTCGGAGGCTCCCTAGAACACAACTGCCCTTCCATCTCTCGCCTCTGAGCTGATGGCAGTTCCCTGACACATATCGTAAAGTGTGCACAATATAGTTAATATTATCTAATACACACAATTGCGTGTGTTGTTGTTGTTTAGTTGTGTAGTCGTGTCCGACTCTTTGTGACCCCATGGACCAGAGCACGCCAGGCGCTCCTGTCTTCCACTGCCTCCCGCAGTTTGGTCAAACTCCTGCTGGTAGCTTCGAGAACACTGTCCAACCATCTCGTCATTTAATACTAAAAAAAAATTACCACTGATTCCCTGCCTCCGCCTCAGTTCTGACTGCCACTTGCAAGGAGCAAGTAAATTCTGAGCATAAAGGAACCCCTGACCATTAGGTCCAGTCACGGACATCTCCGGCGTTGCGGCACTCATCTCGCTTTACTGGCCGAGGGAGCTGGCGTAAAGCTTCTGGGTCATGTGGCCAGCATGACAAAGCCACTTCTGGCGAACCAGAGCAGCACACGGAAACGCCGTTTACCTTCCCGCTGGAGCGGTACCTATTTATCTACTTGTACTTTGATGTGCTTTCGAACTGCTAGGTTGGCAGGAGCAGGGACCGAGCAACGGGAGCTCACCCCGTCGCAGGGATTTGAACTGCCAACCTTCTGATTGGCAAGCCCTGGGCTCTGTGGTTTAACCCACAGCACCACCCACATCTGAACATAATGAGCACAATGGCATCGTTAATGCAGGAGGAGAAGTCGGGGAGCAGTGGACAAGCAGGCACAGAAACGTCCCATTTCAGCAAAGCTTGTTGTTTTTGAAATGTGTGCATGATATACATGCTTCAGCAATATAGCACCCCACAGATATCAAGTTGGAGGTGCACCGTATAGGAACCATTTCCTTTGGCTCGGCTCCGATTTTTGAAACTTGGGTACATTCCTGACTTTTGAGAATTAGAGCCATTCATCATTGTTCATGCACTAGCTTGGAATGCACAAAGTGAAACAAAGCATTCAGCATTCACAATGGCATCCGGCTTCAAGCAGAGGTTCTGCAGCTCAGCAGATTGCTGAACCTTTTCAGTGGCGAGTTTCAGAACCCCGAAAATATACACTAGAAACAGTGAGCTGGATGTTGGGCGGGGAGGGGGGAAGCTAGTCCTACATATATATGCATCATATTAGCCACGAACTAATCGTTTCATAAATCCCATTACCCAGGTGCTAATATTTAGATTAGTTTTCGTATAATTTCCACATCCAAAACCCCACATAGGTTATCAGAAATATGTACCATACTGTAGCTAATAGATAAATAAATAAATGGGAGGACAAGCCATCAATATTCTGGTGTAGTAAGAGAGATTGCCTTCTTCAATGACAATCAGCTCTGCATAATTAAAATAGCTTAGAGTGCTGAACTAATTTTCAGATTGGAGGTTTCTTCCGGTAGTGGTTCTTTACATACAAAGTTTCTACTGCGACTGAATTTAATTGTGAGTCTAATTACAATTTTAATGAATATCTTCAGCACTGCATGTAAAAATCGCACTCCACAGCGAAGCTATATTAGCACCAGTAAAAGCTCTTTCTGATCGCAAATACAGATGATGCAAAAAAAAAAAAAAATGTGGCTCCGAAATCTAAATATATTTATATATTTAGATGCAGTATTTTTTCTATGTTTCTGAAACTGGCTGAAGCTCTGGGACATATTCCTTATGACTTATTTATATTCTGCAAGGAAGATACCTGTGCAATTTGTTTGCTTATACAGCCCACCAGAGCAGATTTTAGGGCGGTTTACAAAAACAACCTAATTTTCAGTACAATGTAAAAACAAATTATTTGCATGGGTGCATATATTTCGAGTGCAATCTACATTTATTTATTATGATGTTGATATTCTGTCCTGCTTTTCTGACAAAACTGGTTCCCAGTGCATCTTTCGACAAATTAAAATCCACCACAATGATAGCAACATGCAATGTCAAGCATTCGTGGGGGCAATAAGGTGGGGGAGAAGACATGGAGGGAGAGATGACTGCAGCTCAAAATATCTTACTTCAAATTATTTGCTTCTTCCATTTTACCTGGCTGGCTGGTTCATTCCGCTTTCAGAAAGAAGGAGGAAAAAAATGGCTTTGCTTTTTGAACAAAGTCAGCCCTGGGCAAAAGATTGGAGGGTTTTTTCTTCCCAAATAAAAATTTACCCCCTCTTTTTCCTTCGTCATCTCACTTTCAATTAGTGTTTCACTGTTATTGGTTATTGCATGTTGCTGATCTTTTGGGTTCTGGCAGATCAGGGCTGGGAATAAACCTTGTTTATAAACACCACACTTTCAAGACACACACAAACACACACAGAGACACACGCCGAAGGAGAGGAAGGAGGAAGTGAGACAGATAGATAAAATATTTATTTGTGTCAGCCACAAGCCATAGCAAAGGAATCAAATACAATAAAATACAGATATAGCTGGATGGTTGGCTATACAAAATACATTCTGAGAATTTACAACTATACAAATGAAAAGCTAATTACTGTCCTTGACCACAAATAAAAGCTATGAATGAGTGGGTTTATTTACTAGACATTAAAGAGGTTAGTCAGATGGTAGATATAATTCGAATTCTTCCAGCTAAAAAAATTGCTGCGTTTGGTGTCACCTGGTAATCTTGGTCTGCAAGAAGGAAGGACACTGTAGCAGTGGATGAACAACCTTGTTTGGATGACAGAAAAGAGGTGATGCAGATCTTTACAAAGAGTAAGCGAGGAGTACATAAGCTACAGATTCAATACTGCCGTCTCCGCATGGGCACAATCATTTTTCAAGCAGAATTTGACGGAAGCAACCCTCGAGAACCTCTGATGGTAGTATGTTCAATTTTGCATAGGTGAAGGCAAGTCTGTAGTTTAAAACTTAAGTTTTGCAGACAGGATGCAGATGTGTGGAGGAGACTAAGTGGGAATTATTATTATTATTATTATTATTATTATTATTATTATTATTATTATTATTTTATTTATACCCCACCCATCTGGCTGGGTTTCCCCAGCCACTCTGAGCAGCTTCCAACAAAGTATTAAAATACAGTAGTCTGTTAAACGTTAAAAGCTTCCCTAAACAGGGCTGCCTTCAGATGTCTTCTAAAAGTCTGGTAGTTGTTCTTCTCTTTGACATCTGGTGGGAGGCCGTTCCATAGGGCGGGTGCCACTACCGAGAAGGCCCTCTGACTGGTTCCCTGTAACTTGGCTTCTCGCAGTGAGGGAACCACCAGAAGGCCCTTGGAGCTGGACCTCAGTGTGTAGCACCCTGCTTGTGGTTAACGCTTAGCTGGAATGAAATATTCAACGCTGCAATAGAGAAATTAAAATAATAATTTATTTGTCAGACAAATAAATGATAGGCACAGTGGTATATGGTTACCAAAGCTCTGCCCCCTCCAGCCCTCATGGCCAGCACTTATATTTCCTCAGCCCAGCCCACTTGCTCCTCCTTTGGCTGCCTCTATCCAATCAGCCTAGTTGAAATTCCTATTGGCTGTTTGCTAGAACCAATCATAAAAGATACACCCATTTCCTATTACCTTTTATGGGAGACAAAGAGCTATATTTCCTTCTGTCCATAAATGGCAGACAAGTATTTTTTTTTTTATAAAATTTTTATTGGGTTTTCACATTTTATATAGACATACACACACATAGAAAGACAAAGACAAAACATGTATAATTTCATACCCTTACTTTCTTTACCTTCTTTCCTTGACTTCCCCCCACCCCCCCTTCCTACATCCCAATTTCATTAATTAACTCAGCAAGTTCTTTTCCCTCATCCTTAAAATATTGTTATAATTTTTAAGCTTAACTCTTTTTACTAGGCCAAATTTTACTTATCCAGTTTTCTTATACACATTAAATCCTTTTTCTAAGGTCGACCTAAGTTCTCTTCCACGAATTTCTCCCTTTTTATATTAAACCAAAAATCATAATAACCAAATACAAAAGTCATAAATTTTTACAATTCTGCTCTCCCCCTCCCTCTCTACCCCGGTTTCTGTCCCTTCCCAAACCAATGTCCTCAAAAAACAATTCCTAGCCCGGATTCCTCACATCCGAGGCCCTCAAGTCTCTGTTAGCCTCTCTCCGTCGGTTTTGTTGGTAATCCTTTTTGTTGGCCCTCAAGTTTCAAAGAAGTTCTATCACAAGCACCTCATATTTTCTTCCCTCCAAATCAGTTAGAAACAGTTGCTGCCAAGGATCAGCTGGTCTCCCATGCTCAAACTTGAAGAAGAAGTCCCAGTCATATTTATTTGTTCCTTTAAATTCCAGTATTCCAGATACTCCAGGGGCTTCTTCCTTTATCTTTCTCTCCTTTCGCAGATTTGTAATCCAATGATCTTCTTCTTTGTTTCCTGACAATATAGGCTTCTGATTGATGTTTTCCACCTGAACTTCCTCTCCTCCTTCTTCTTTTTCCCCCCATTCCAAAGTTGTCTCTTCTGATTCAGCTGCAGATTTTTTTTCCGTCCAGTCCTTTGTGCCTTCAGCAGAGTTGCTTATTTTAGAGTTCAAGGTCGTAAGTTGTTTGTTCATAGCCATGCTCTGCTCTTGTAGAATTCCCACGAGAAAAAACATTCTTTCTATCTCTGCCAGTAATTTTCCTTCTGCAGCCATTGTAATGTCTCTAGTTCCCTCCAGGGGGATTCAAACTCCAATAGTTCTTTTCCAACAATCCGTTACTTTGTTATTCACAATCACTTTGTTTCCAACCAATTCAGTTCAAATGTAACACCTTTAATCCAGAGAGATATTAAATAGCACAGTTCTAAACTTTAACCGCCCGTTTGACAGCTCCTTTGACAGCTGTCAAACTCTTTATTCTTTTTCCTCGGGCTCACACACAGGACGCTCCCGGGTCCAGGGGGGGGGGGAGTTACACAAAAGCTTCTAAAATTCCTCTCTTTTCCTCTCTAGCACAAAAGCTCCACACTGCCCAAACGGTCTGCCCGCTGCCTCCCCCCCAGCTGTAGGGCAGCTGAGTGGGAGGAGGCAGGCAGACTCCAGAGGCCCTGTGGTGCACCCCACCCCTATGGGCGGCTCATCCCACCGTCGCCCTGCCCCTATGGGCAGTTCACCCTGACCCTGGGCACGCCACCCCAGGCACCCAAGCGGCTTCCTCTGCGGCTGCTTCCTGCCCATGTGCACCCAGGTGCATTGCTCTGCAGGGTCATGCAGTTTTTGTAGTCTTTGCACACGTAATCAGACACATACGAACCAAGAGAGTGCAAGGCGCGCATACACACACATGCACATACATGGAGGCTGGAGACACCAGTTAAGCAGGTGCATGGAAGCATCCACCCCCCAAGCACTGGTTTACCAGGGCTGTCTTACCCATAGGCACTAGGGGTTTGGGGCACGCAGGTGCCAGGCTCTCAAGATCTTTGCACCCCAGCACCGCATATGCTTAAGACAGCCCTGTGCCTGACCAAGCTTAAAATACCACCCCCCCCCGAACTCGGCTTGCTGCAATGCCCCCTTATTATAGACTGGCACAGTCATTTTCCTCCTCCACACTTCTCAGTGAGTTTCTGCATTTTTTCCCTAGGAGTAAAAAAAGTACCGAGTAAAAGGGGGGGGAACTATTCTGTTGCTGGAGAAAGGAAGGTATATGTTCAAGACATCCAAAGGGCAGACACAGCTTGGGAAGAACACTTTTATGTTCACGCTAAATTTGTGAGAACAAGTAGTGGGGATCTAGCAGGATATTATGAAAACCTTGTTGTGCTTGAGAGAATATTTTTATTTCATTTTGTTGTTTAAATTTAAGAACATTGCTACTAGCAATATATCACAGCCGGCCGGCTCTTTTTAAGCAGCAGTTGTTGGTTAGTGTTTGCAAAAAGGACTGGAAGATACCCAGGACCCCAGTTGGCAGGAAGAAACATTTTTAAGGGGAACACATCAAGTAGGATAGTGATGAATAGTTTGGCTACGTATTTAGGCTACATGTTTAGGGAAGCTTTTAATGTTTGATGTATTACTGTATTTTAATATTTGGTTGGAAGCCGCCCAGAGTGGCTGGGGAAGCCCAGCCAGATGGGCAGGGCAATAATAATAATAATAATAATAATAATAATAATAATAATAATAACAACCTCCACCCACATGACTAATATTCATGTACCATGAAATAACAGACTGTTATTTCACAGTGGGGGGGGGGTCTGCGAATGTCCTCTTTTTTGCTCTTTGAAATATGGCAGCCCAACTTTGTGTCACTCGGGGGATTGTACACACATAAATTTGATGGATGGCTGGTGAAGGACCCTGAGTGAGAGGCAAGGAAGGGAAGATCTCCCAGGGCTGGAGGGTGGGAGAAGAAGGAAGATCCCAGGTAAGAGCTGGGAGAGTTCATGCCTTTCTGTGTGAGACAGCCATTAAGGGAGGGGTTTGTTGTAGTTGTTTTTGCACTATTTCTCTCTTCTTCTTCTTCTTCTTCTTCTTCTTCTTCTTCTTCTTCTTCTTCTTCTTCTTCTTCGCTTTTATTGTAAAAGGTAAAGGATCCCTGGATGGTTAAGTCCAGTCAAAGGCGACTATGGGGTTGCGGTGCTCATCTTCCTTTTAGGCTGAGGGAGCCGGCGTTTGTCCACAGACAGCTTTCCAGGTCATGTGGCCAGCATGACCAAACCGCTTCTGGTGCAACAGGACACCGTGACGGAAACCAGAGCGCACAGAAATGCCATTTACCTTCCCACTGCAGCAGTTCCTATTTATCTGCTGGCACTTGCATGCTTCCAAACTGCTAGGTTGGCATGAGAGGGAACAGAGCAATGGGAGCTCACCCCGTTGCAGGGATTCGAACTGCAGACCTTCTGATCAGCAAGCCCAAGAGCTCAGTGGTTTAGACCACAGCGCCACCCACGTTTTATTGCATTCTGTGATGAAAAAGCTTCAATAAAAATGTATTGGGAGGGGCAGGAATGCTTATGTAAGAAATCTACCATGCAATTCAGAAGTCTACTCAGAAGCTCCACTGAGTTCAGTGGAACTTACTCCCCTGCTAAGAGTATGTAGGACTGCACTCCTAATTGTCATGCTATGAGCTAGAATCGTTTTCATATACCGTATTGGCCAGAATATAAGCCGCACCCGAATATAAGCCGCACCTTTAAAATTCAAAGGGGAGAGGTGGAGGGGAAAAGCCAATACCTGAATATATGCTGCTCTCTTAAAATTCCACAGGCACTCACACCCATTCCGTTTTGCCGTATGTCTGTTTCAGCAGGGATATCGTAAAAGCCAATTGCGTAAGGTTGCGAATTTAAGCCGCACTAACTTTTCACGGTCAGAATTTGGGGGGGGGGGAGTGAGGCTTGTATTCAGGCCAATACAGTAATTTACCCACACTCACACAAACTCACTAGTTTGTCAGGACCGTAGGCAGGGGTTTTAGAAATTAATGTTTCAGTAAAGAGCCAGTTGGAATGAATCTCCAGGAGTGAGCTGCGTACCCGGAAACACAAAGATTTGATAGCCATTTACAAGAAGAGAGAATCCTCTGGAAAAGAGAGGCAGAAGAACGACACAGCTGGGGGAGACTGAGAAACTATTTGGGTGACCAGTGGTTGCATTGCTATGGTACAAATCACACACAGAGAGAGATGTGTGTACGGTAGTACCTTGGTTCTCAAACTTAATCCGTTCCAGAAGTCTTTTTTCTTACCTGCACTGATTATAGTCATTGTTTGGATGGGAGGCTTTTATCCATTTCCGCAGTCAATCAATCAATCAATCAATCAATCAGTAGCTGAACTGCGATCCATCCAGTAACAAAAGCAAATTAACTGAAAAAGCCTCAAAACAAAAACCGCAAAATAAATAGCAAAAACAAAAGCACCGAATATAAGCTCCAAATATCGCCTCAGAACACTGCAATGGGAAACGGAAGGCTTGAATTACAATGGGGGGAATGACGCAAATTAGCAGTGCAACAGAAAACACAGGGGGACTCAAAACAGAGCATGTTCGGCTTCTGAAAGAGTTCGAAAAACGGTTTTGTAGTGTTCGGGTTCCGAGTTATTCGTGAAACATTTTTAAACCAAGGTACCACTGTATTATGGGACGCAGGTGGCGCTGTGGGTTAAACCACAGAGCCTAGGACTTGCTGATCAGAAGGTCGGCGACGGGGTGAGCTCCCGTTGCTCGGTCCCAGCTCCTGCCAACCTAGCAGTTCAAAAGCACAAAGTGCAAGTAGATAAATAGGTACCGCTCCAGCGGGAAGGTAAACAGCGTTTCCATGTGCTGCTCCGTTCGCCAGAAGTGGCTTAGTCATGCTGGCCACATGACCCGGAAGCTGTCTGCGGACAAATGCCAGCTCCCTCAGCCAATAAAGCGAGATGAGCGCCGCAACCCCAGAGTCGGTCACAACTGGACCTAATGGTCAGGGATCCCTTTACCTTTACCTTTACCACTGTACTATGAATCAAAGCCCCGGCTGTGTGTGAACCAAGTCTCTGAGTCTGACAGCAAACGTAGCATAATGGAGGGGCTGAGACTGCAGTTTCTTTGCACACTAACCTGCTCACAAACCCCGGTGAACGCAATGGGAGGCATCTGGGAGTAAACATTGTTAGGGTTGTGCTGAATGAACCAGGGCCAAAAACGAAGCCATTTCAACGAGACCCCTCTGTTTTATGCAGGCAGGATGGGAGGAGCTTTTATTGAATGAGTCGATCTGATCTCTACCACCCATTAGAATTCTTGTCAGCAGCAGAACAATGCATGCCAAGGCTGGTTAAATAATAATTCAGTTGCATATGTTCACTCTTGTCCCAGCCTCTTTGCTAGGCAAATGGAAATTTCGTTTTTGAAACCTCTTCTAGGAACCGTCATGACAGAAAAATCATTACCATTACTAGGAGATGATTCACACATGCAAATAACATCATTTACCGACCATGGAGTACTAGTAGCTGCATGTGTGAAAAGAGTCCAATGAAAAGCTTGCTTTTTTTAGTTCCTCGGAAATACTTTAAATTATTGTTGTTGTTACTGTTCACCTGTCGGAGAAATTCAAGGAGTCGGTCTCTAAGTGAAAAGATAGGCCTTTATTGAAATACAAATGCATTTAGGGATAACCTCAAAAATAAGGAGGCTGAGAAAAGCCACACCCAAAGCCATGCTTCTTATACACTTCCAGATTATGCACTTGATTGCATTTCACCAGTCAAATTATCACAGCAATCTTAGCCATTGCAACTCAATGTCACCACCCTGAACCTATCAAAATCATTTAGCTCTCCAAATCAGACCTTAACGTCTTTCTTTATTAAGACTTTGACTAATTTTCCTATTCATTAAATGTCTACCAATGGCCTCTTACATTATTATTATTATTATTATTATTATTATATTATTATTATTATTATTTTCAGTTTTAGCCATTTCAATCATTTTACAATCATTTTAACATTTGAAAACTCAACATCCTCCCCCCTCTTTCTGTGGTTCCTTAATTTTGTTTTTAATATTTTCTGCATATTCCAAATTAACTTAATTTACTCATTTATTCCTCTTCTTTAAATATACTCTTATAGAACTGCAGGTTGTTACAATAATCCTGCCAATGTTCTTATCTGTTTGCAGTTTATTTGTAAATATTCACTAAACCATTTCCATTCCTTTATAAAAAGTTTGTTATCTTGATTTCTTATTTTTCTGGTAAGTTTCATCCATTTCTGTGCAGTCCATAAGTTTTGGTATCCATTCTTCTTTCACTGCAACTTCTTCTTCCTTCCATTTTTGGGCAAGTAACATTCTTGCCGCTGTAATCGCTTACATGAATAAATTTCTATACAGTTTGGGTAGTTCTGTCCCTATAATTTCCAAAAGGAAGGCTTCTGGGGTGTTTTTTTTTACAAACGTTATTTTAAACACCTTTTTCAATTCATTATATATCATTTCCCAGTAAGCTTTAACCTTACTGCAAGACCAATTCTTACATCTACCTACAAACCAATTCAAGGTTAATCAGAATTGCCAGACCTAGCTGATTCTTTTCTGATGCATATAATTGCAGATCCCTATTTTCCAGGGACATCCCTGATTTAGAGAAGCTGTCCTGGTTTCTGATTTGATTCCAGAATGTCCCACTTTTCCTTTAGATGTCCCTATTTTCAATGGAGAAATATTGGTGAGTATGGAGTTATCTGACCCCTGAGCCATCTGAAGGCAATCCTGTATAGGAAAGTGTTGTGACGTGGGGTTTGTGATTTCAGCTCTCTTGACATAATATGCTGGAGATAGTTCTCTAGTAACACTTCTTTATTAAAGCAAACAAGACTGAGACTTGAGGAGGGGAGAGCTACATTTATAGGGACAGGGAACAAGCTAGAAAGGATACATTTTGGAGGGAACAATCTCAGGCAATCACAGTCCTGCCTTTTGGAGGAAACCAATAAGAGAGAGGATCCAAATACAGCAGCTTAAATGAACCAATAGTAGCTGTACCCTCTGGAACCAAAAGGCAGTTACTTTACCCTAATGCAATACAGACAATAATAATACAGATATAAAATCCTTTGACTCAATACACAACACCCCTCCCCCCCTAGTGAGCACAGCAGACGTAATCTCTCAGGTACTGTGGGGTCCTACAACTTCTACTTGATCTCCTGACAACAGGTGTTGCCGGTTCTGGATTGGGTGGCTGCTATAGGGGTTTCGTCAGGAACAGATGGAGTCCCAGACATCTCAGGGTCCCCTACCTGTACCTCGTCATCATGAGGACCAGCAGACCCTGGTTCATTTGCTGAGGCCCCTGGTGACTACACCTCTGAGCCATTTTCACCCTGGTCTTGCAGCTCTGCGTCGTTAGCCAGAGATGAATTATCAGACTCCTCTCTGCTGAGCGCCCGGCGCCTCAGCTGATCTATATGTCTCTTCCAAACTTGCCCATTTTCCAAGGTCACATAATAGGACACAGGTCCACTAGCCCGGGTGACCACACCAGCCACCCACCGCGAACCTCGTGAATAGTTCCTCACCCAGACCAGATCTTCAGGGGCGAGATACCTTGTTGTGTCAGTCTCAGCTTGGGGGGTTGCTCTTGAATTACGATTTGGCATTTTATCCGGGTGGACATAATCCAGCACCGTTACCAGTCTTCTACCCAAGAGCAGCTCAGCTGGCGACTTGCCCGTTGCAGTACATGCTGCAAAAATAACATTCGCGCGATGCGAGCTGACCAGTTACCCTCCATTAAGCGTGCAATGGATTCTTTGGCTGTTCTTACCATGCGCTCCGCCTGCCCATTGGAGGATGGGTGAAAGGGCGCGGATGTGACCCCTCTTATGAAGTTATCAGCCAAGAATGCCCTGAATTCTTGGGATACAAAAGCTGCCCCATTATCTGATACAATGGTCTCAGGTAACCCGTGGGTTGCAAACAGCTGCCTCAACACCTTGATTACGGCAGCTGATGCCATGCTAGGGACCATCACCACTTCTAACCATTTGGAATATGCATCGACGATAACAAAAAATACCTTCCCCTGGAATGGCCCAGCAAAATCTAAGTGCAGCCGGCTCCAGGGAGCTCTGGACTGCTCCCACCAGTGAACTGGTGCTCTGGCCACTTCTGGCCGCACCTCTTGGCATGCCTTGCATGTCTGTACCCATTGTTCTATGTTCTGGTCCATTCCAGGCCACCACACATAACATCGGGCTAGCGACTTCATCCTGACCATTCCCGGGTGTCCCATGTGAAGCGTCTCAAGAACCCTGTTTCTCAGTGGTGCTGGGATGATCACCCTATCTCCCCACAGGAGACAACCCTTATGCATGGACAACTTGTGCTGCCTTGTCGCATAAGGCCTCAATTTGTCTTCATGCGGACCACCTGGCCACCCCCTCCCCACCCAAGTGAGCACACAAGAGAGAACAGCATCTTTCCTTGTTTTCTCAGCTATATCAGTAGCCGTTACAGGAGCCCCCAGAAGTGTTTCCAGCATCATTATGTGCTCCGCTGGAGCAGGATCCTCATTGCTCCCGCCAGGAAGGGGCAATCGACTCAGCGCATCAGCGTGGCACAACCACTTCCCCGGCACATGGGTCAAGGTATACTGGAACCCGTTCAGGAATATAGACCAACGCAACATTCTGGGGGAGAGAATTTGTGGCGTTTGTTTGTTTGGGTTGAACAACCCTAACAGTGGTTTGTGGTCCGTTTCAATGGAGAAATGGCGACCGTACACATAATCATGGAACTTTTTGATTCCTGCCACAATTGCAAGCGCCTCTTTGTCAATTTGAGCATAGTTGCGCTCCGTGGCCGACAACGTACGGGAATAGAAAGAGATGGGCTTTTCCGACCCATCCGGTTCCCTATGACTCAGCACCGCCCCCAGACCGTATTGAGAGGCATCACATGCCAGGACCAGCGGCTTCGACTCATCATAATGAGCAAGGACGCTCCTGCTACTCAGCATTCCTCACAAGGAGTCAAAAGCCTTCTGCTGCTCCTGCCCCCATCGCCACACATTCTTTTTCTGCAACAGTCTATGTAATGGTTCAGCTACCGAAGCTTTCTGGGGTAAGAACGAATGATAAAAGTTAATAAGTCCCAGGAATGACTTTAACTCCGTCTTGTTCTGTGGTCGTGGTGCCTCGATGATGGCCTTAACCTTAGCATCTGTGGGGTGGATGCCTGATGCATCAATTTTAAACCCCAAGAAATCCACAGTTGGCACCCCAAAACTGCATTTTTCCTTTTTTAGTTGCAACCCCACCTCCTTGAACTTGAGCAACACTGCACGGACACGCGCAACCAGTTCCTGTGGGTCTTTTCCAGCAATCAAAACGTCATCAAAAAATGGCAAGACCACCGGCAGACCTCTTAACAGGCGTTCCATGAGCCCTTGAAAAATCCCTGTGGCCACACAAACTCCAAATTGTAATCTGTTAACTCTGAACGCCCCTTTATGTGTGACAATAGTGTGTGCTTCCGCTGATTGTGGGGTTACTGGCAGCTGTTGGCAAGCTTGTGCCAGGTCAATTTTGGCGAACACCTTGCCCCCAGCCAGTTTAGCCAACAGATGTGATACGACTGGAATGGGGTATGAGTTTCCCCTGAGTGCCTTATTGATAGTACATTTGTAATCAGCACAGATCCTGACTTCCCCATTTGCTTTAAGGGGCGTGACGATTGGAGTCTCCCACTTAGCGGAGTCCACGGGTGAGAGAACTCCCTGCTTGACCAATTTATCCAGCTCTGCTTCGATCTTGGGTTGCAGTGCAAATGGCACTCGCCTTGGTTTGAGTCGGATTGGGGCCACCCCAGGGTCCAATTCGAAGTCAACTGGGGACCCTTTATAACAACCCAGTTTTCCGTTAAAGAGACCAGCAAATTCTTTGCATAATGCCTCGCTCATCTCAGGGCAGGTTTGGATTGAATTAAGCCCTGATATACTCAGTCCCAGGGCGGGGAACCAGTCAGTGCCCAGGAGACTGGGGCGACTGCCCTTCGCAATCACCAGTTTGAGTACCGCCTGTTTGTCCCGGAACTATACTCTCACGGCACACATTCCCATGACATGGATGCGGCCCGCTGAGTATGACTGCAAAGTTGCTGGGAAGGGCTCCAGAGGGGGCAACTTACCCCTGGGGAAGAATGTCCTCGCGGTCTGGTCCAAAACGATAGTGAATCCAGATCCGGAGTCCACCTCCATGTCGCACAGCTGACCCTCAATCTTCACCTTGACGTGTGCCTTGCCTTGCGCTGGAAACTGCACGACCCTCCCGTTGATCTCCGTTACGTAGTGGCAGTCCTGTAGAATGTGGGTTGCTGTGGGCGGTCTGCGATGCTCCAGTCTAGGTGCTCCTGTCACTCCCAACGCCGCCGATCTACAGACCCTGGCAATGTGACCTGTCTTCCCGCACGTCCGGCACATAGCATCCCGGAAACGACAACTCTTCCGCTCATGGTTTCCGCCACAACCAGGGCACCTGCCTCGGTGATCTTTGTGCACTGTGCAGGCCTGACGCACTGACTCGACCCCACGGACTGGGCTCTGGCTCGAAGTAGCCTCTAGCTCGTCCATGGCATGCACAACTTCTATCTGTGGCTTAGGGGCCCTGCGACTGGCATCAAGCTCCTCTCTTTCATAATTCTCCGTGGCGGTGGCCTCCTTCAAAGCTGAAGCAAGGGTAACCTCTTCTTTAGCCACAATGCGTCTTCTGGCTTTCTTGCTGCTCAGACCACCGATAAAACGATCCAGGAGAGTCTCTTCCAGATCTTGGAAGTCGCAGTGCTGAGCGAGCTTCCGCAGTTCAGCTAGAAATGCAGATACAGACTCCCCAGCACGCTGCTGCCTCTTATGAAACTCCATCCGCCAGGCCATCTTGGTCTCAGTAGGCGCCAAATGGCTTGTTAGGCAGGCAAGAATATCTTTGAGAGATGTCTCACTTATCTTCGCTGGAGCAAGCAATGCCTTGGCCAGCGTGAAGATCTCAGGCCCACAGTAGCTCAGGAATGTGGCCCTTCTTTTGCTGGCATCGGTGATCCCTTGAGCCACCGCGAAGAACTCGAAGCGTTCGACGTAGTCTTCCCACGTGTGGGGCTCTGATGGCTGGAAGGGCTCCAATACCCTTGGACTCTCCATTGTCCTGTGGGCAGGGTCGTCTTCTCAGCTGGCCAGTGAGTCTTGTTTTAGCTACAATCCGGACTCTGAGGCAGGGCTGCGTTAACCGCTCCTCAGCATTCCGAATCCCATCCTCGTCGCCAGTTGTGGTGACGTGGGGTTTGTGATTTCAGCTCTCTTGACATAATATGCTGGAGATAGTTCTCTAGTAACACTTCTTTATTAAAACAAACAAGACTAAGACTTGAGGAGGGGAGAGCTACATTTATAGGGACAGGGAACAAGCTAGAAAGGATACATTTTGGAGGGAACAATCTTAGGCAATCACAGTCCTGCCTTTTGGAGGAAACCAATAAGACAGAGGATCCAAATACAGCAGCTTAAATGAACCAATAGTAGCTGTACCCTCTGGAACCAAAAGGCAGTTACTTTACCCTAATGCAATACAGACAATAATAATACAGATATAAAATCCTTTGACTCAATACACAACAGAAAGTGTGGTTCTTTCAAAGTTTAATGTTTTATTATGTTTTTATATACAGTCATACCTCAGGCTACAGACAATTCAGGTTGCGTTTTTTTGGGTTACAGACCTGCCAGAACCCAGAAGTACCGGAACGGGTTACTTCCGGGTTTTGTGGGTTGCACATGCGCAGAAGCACTGAATTGCAACCCGCGCATGCACAGATGCGCCACTGCAGGTTGCAAACACTTCAGGTTGCAAACATGCATCCCGCAGAGATCACGTTTGCAACCTGAGCATCCACTGTATGCTGGAAACTGCCCAGAGTGGTTGGGGCAACCCAGTAAGATATGTGGGGGTATACACAGTAACATTACAGTGGTACCTCAGGTTACAGACGCTTCCGGTTACAGATGCTTCAGGTTACAGACTTCGCTAACCCAGAAATAGTACCTCGGGTTAAGAACTTTGCTTCAGGATGAGAACAGAAATCGTGTGGCAGCGGTGCAGCGGGAGGCCCCATTAGCTAAAGTGGTGCTTCAGGTTAAGAACAGTTTCAGGTTAAGAACGGACCTCCAGAACAAATTAAGTTATTAACCTAAGGTAAGGCAAAGGTAAAGAGAGCCCTGACCATTAGGTCCAGTCGTGACTGACTCTGGGGTTGCGGCGCTCATCTTGCTTTATTGTCCGAGGGAGCCGACGTACAGCTTCCGGGTCATGTGGCCAGCATGACTAAGCGGCTTCTGGCGAACCAGAGCAGCACATGGAAACGCCGTTTACCTTCTCGCCGGAGCGGTACCTATTTATCTACTTGCACTTTGATGTGCTTTCGAACTGCTAGGTTGGCAGGAGCAGAGACTGAGCAACGGGAGCTCACCCTGTCGTGGGGATTTGAACCGCAGACCTTCTGATCAGCAAGTCCTAGGCTCTGTGGTTTAACCCACAGCGCCACCCAAGGTACCACTGTATTATTATGAAAATGTTGGAGGGTGTATATGCAATGGCCACCATAGAGACTAACAGTTTTGGGTTTTTTCAGCCTATCTACAACAAAAGCAGATTCTCCTGTCATTGCAGCACTTCCATGGGGAAAAATGTGCATCTTCCAAAATTCTCCCTTCTTCAACCTCAGTTCCCATCTCCCAAGAGTGCCAAAAAAATAAGCACAGCAAAATTATCTTAATAAATAATAAATACGTTCAGCTCATATTCCCTCATGTATGTGATAAAAAAAGGGAAAAAATCAAGGCAGTTCAGAATTTTCCATATTTGAAAGTTTAAAAAGTAGATAGGACTGACATTATTTTTATTGTGATCTCTACATTGCAATAGTTGGTAATGCGTATCTTGGTTGTGCTAATTAATGCATGTTAATTAACCTGCTGAGGAACGGGGCTTTGATCTACCAGTTGAGCCCTTGCAAATCATATCTTACTTAACCTAAATGTCAACAACATTGTTTAGAAAAGCCTCCGTTTAAAAATAATTACCTTTAAAGCACTAATCAGTATAAATTCAGACTACAAAGAAGTAAATGTGAGATTCAAATAAAGAAGGGGATAGAAAGAAGTTTTTGTCAAGATGGTTTGCAACATTTGGAGGTGGTGGCAGCAATTCAACAGGTGCAGCTTTTGCCGGTGCATAAATGAGATCTAATGCTCAGCAATGCTGGAGACTAAAAAGAAAAGATTTTAGTTTTGAAAGAATTTGACATTTGATATTTCAGCAAAGCATCAAAGTAGTCGTAATGGATAAAATCAGTACTTTGGTAGATTTCCTTCCCACACACACACACCTTTTTTCTGTTCTTGTTTTTTTTTACTTTTCTGCATCTAAACCTGGGAGCATTCTATAAAGATAGATTGAAATAACGTGGGGAAATCAGACCCTGTTGTGTGCCCTGGTAAATCTGAGTTCTTGAGTCATTTTTTATTTCATATACACAAAAGAGTAATGTAGTCATGTTGTTCTTTAAACCACATATTGGGGCACTATAATCTTTTCAGTGCTTAGACCTCGAAAGTTCTTAAGCCAACTCTGATGATCAGGGAAAGCTGTGGCCTGTCAGTTTCTGGTTGTCATAAGCTGTTAAATGCTTACAGGTTCTGCTGGGGAAAAGGTGTCAATGGTAGCAGGTTGGTTTATTCACTTCAAATCTTCTAGACTGGATATCCATCGTTATTTAATCCAGGGCCGTCTTTAGCATATGCGCCGTCTGTGTGCAAAAATCCGCCCAGCGCCCCCCAATTTTTTGGGAGGGGGCAGGTCAAAGTTGTTGAGCTTTTAAGGACAGGAATAGCGGGGACCACTGACATGGAAGAAGAAGAAGAAGAAGAAGAAGAAGAAGAAGAAGAAGAAGAAGAAGAAGAAGAAGAAGAAGAAGAATAGTAGTAGTAGTAGTAGTAGTAGTAGTAGTAGTAGTTTGGATTTGATATCCCACTTTATCAAAGCAGCTAACATTCTCCTTTCCCTTCCTCCCCCACAACAAACACTCTGTGAGGTGAGTGGGACTGAGAGACTTCAGAGAAGTGTGACTGGCCCAAGGTCACCCAGCAGCTGCATGTGGAGGAGCGGAGACGCGAACCCAGTTCACCAGATTACGAGTCCACTGCTCTTAACCACTACACCACACTGGGGGGGGGGGGAGGCTGCAGCGATAACTCCATCTTCCGTTTTTGCGATCATGCGAAAATGAAAGACAATACTAGGGGGCACCGCTGGATTCATTGATTCTGCAGCTCTTCCGCAAAAGAGAACGGAAATGACCCATTTGCAATCGACCGGTTGGGCAGACCTGAGGGTAGATAGTTAAGAGCTTAGGCAGCTTCAGCACCCAGCACCCCCCGGAATTCAGCATGGTAAAAATGGCCCTGGCAAGACAGGAAGCCCTTTTAATACACCTAAGAACAGATTTGTAAGATTTAACTCGGGTTTCCGTTGGCGAGGCTCAACTAAGTCTCATGAAATCAATGGACTTTGGTTACTAGGACTGCTGTTGGACATCTGCCCATGTCTTTATAACTTGAACTGATACGAAAAAGTGAAATCTGCTAGATTTCACCCACTGCCTGCATTTATCCATGCTAAGCTGCTGTTAAATGCACATGAAAGGAACCATTGAAAGAAGTTGGAACCTTATTTAGAATGACTTCAATGTATGCAATGAAAGTGAAGTGAAATGTGGCTATTAAAAATATGTATTTCTTTTAAAATTCCTGCTTTTATAAAAGATTTGGTGGAGTTTCTATCGATAGAGCAGTTGTAACTAGACACACTTCAGTTATTTTTTAAAATGTACTATTCTGTATTTTTTTAAATGTACTATTTTTAAACTTACTGTTCTGATCAATAGACTGAGCTTTGTTATTCAAAAGCAATAATAAGTGCTAAGATGGAAGCCAACTCCATGCCAATTGTTTTCACTCCTTTAAAAGCAGTGGTTCTCAAACATTTTCCTCTGGGCCACAGTTTCTGAATAAAAATTTGCTTGTGCCACACTGATTTTATAAAAAAAATAAGAAATACATTGGGAAACATTGGGGAAAGAATCAACTTCTCGCAGTGCTTGACTTATAACACAAAACACAACTACTTTATAATATGATCATGGGACACCCAGAAAGATGATAACGATGATGATTTTTAAACTTACTATTCTTTTTTAATTTTTAAACTTGCACCCATCAGGCTTACAACATATCTAAAAATATAATAAAAACATCAGTCCTTAAAAAACTTTCCGATACAGGTCTGCCTTCAGATGTCTTCTAAAAGTTGTGCATCTGATGGGAGGGTGTTCCACAGGGATGGAGCCACTACCGAAAAGGCCCTCTGTCTGGTTCCCTGTAACGTCGTTTCTCACAATGAGGGGACCAGAAGAAGAACCTGGGAGGAGGACCTCAGTGTCCAGGTTGAACAATGGGGGTGGAGACACCCCTTCAGGTACACTGGGCCAAGGCTTTAAATTTAGGGCTTTAAAGGTCAGCACCAACACTTTGAATTGTGCTCGGAAACTTCGCAACGTTGCCGTTAAAAATGCAAACATGCAAAAAGAATGAAGAGCAAAAGGATTTGCCTTAAAATTGTCCAAATATATTCTGGCAGAAAACATTTATAAACCCACACTATAAAACTTGTGTGTGTGTGTGTGTGTGTGTGTGTGTGTACATACACACACACTTCTTAAGTTTCCATTTCAATATATATCCAGACACAGAAGGACAAAGTCTTTGATAGATTCCTATTTCACCAAGAGAGTGAGGACTTACTTTCTAAAGCTTAAAAGCATGTTCTGAAGTAAAGCCAGCCAACATCTACCCGTATTTTTTTTTTTTTTTTGCTGCTACGCGGCTAGGCCTCCGTCAGCTCAGAATCCCAGAAAAAAACAGCTTGACCTTTGATTTCCTGCCATAAAGGAGAGAATGAAATGAAAGGCCCCTTCCGTGCTGTCTCACCTGGTTGTGTCTTTAATTATCAACTCTCTGCACCTGCGGTGAGCAAGAGAAGAGAACTTCTAACAGAACCTTCTGTAGTGTTTCAGCAACCCCATATCAAACGACTGAGTACTTTTCTCTGTTGGTTTGAAACACAAAGGATGATCTGTAGGTGCACAGATTTGGGTTGGCACCGTTTCCCCCATGTTTATAGCTTTATGTCTGTCTTGTTCCAGGGTATGACCCATCATAAAATCATAGAATCAAAGAAATGTTGAGTTGGAAGGGATCTCCAAGGTTCATCTAGTCCAACCCTCTGCAATGCAGGAATCATTTGTCCCATGTGGGACTCGAACCCACAACAGAAGCCTTAAAACCAGCACTCTATACTGGCGCAGCATAGCCTCCAACATTTCTCCGATGAAAATAGGGGTGTCCCAAGAATAATAATAAAAATTTTGTATGCCACAACGGCCGCCCGAATATTACTTGCTAAAAATTGGAAAACACAAGAACTACCAACAGTGCAAGATTGGCAGATGAAGATGACGGACTTTTCGGAGCTAGCTGACCTGACTGGAAGAATCCGTGACCAGAAAGAAGAGGAGTTTCAAGAGGACTGGAGGAAATTTAAGGACTATTTGAATAAATATTGTAATATTAAAAATTAGAAATTACTTGAAAGAAACAAATAGGCCTAGGATTAAACTAGGTTATAATTAAATAAATGGGATTTGGAATATTAAGAAATGTGAATAAGATGGACTATAATTGGAAATTGTTTTAGTTTAATAATGATATTGGAAAGCTGTTACTTTCAACTACAAGGAAACTCAGAAGGGAGGGACTAGAGGAAGTCAACCAAGATGTTTAAAAGGTTGGATTTGTAAAGAATTAAGTTTGTTGTTATTGTTTATCTGTTTATTGTTCCTTTTTTCTTCTTTTGTTCATTGATGTATTTTTCTTTTTTTCTGTTTTTGTGTGTCATTCTGCTTTGTGGTTTTTGTTATTATTGTGGAAAATCTAATAATTTTTTTTATATATATAAAAGAATAATAATAAAAAGGGACGCGTTGGCGCTGTGGTCTAAACCACAGAGCCTAGGGCTTGCTGATCAGAATGTCGGCGGTTCAAATCCACGCGACAGGGTGAGCTCCTGTTGCTCTGTCCCAGCTCCTGCCAACCTAACAGTTTGAAAGCACATCAAAGTGCAAGTAGATAAATAGGTACCGCTCCGGCGGGAAGGTAAACATCATTTCCGTGCACTGCTCTGGTTCGCCAGAAGTAGCTTAGTCATGCTGGCTACATGACCTGGAAAAACTGTCTGCGGACAAACGCCGGCTCCCTTGGCCAGTAAAGCGAGATGAGCGCCACAACCCCAGAGTCGTCTGCGACTGAACCTAACAGTCAGGGGTCCCTTTACCAAGAAGAAGAGGAGGAGGAGGAGGAGGAGGAAGAAGAAGAAGAAGAAGAAGAAGAAGAAGAAGAAGAAGAAGAAGAAGACGACTTTTAATAATAATAATTTTATTATTTATAACCCGCTCATCTGACTGGGTTGCCTAGCCACCCTGGGCAGCTTTCAACCTATATAAAAATATAGTAAACATTAAACATTAAAAACTTCCCCATACAGGGCTGCCTTCAGCTGTCTTCTAAAAGTTGTATAGTTAGTTATTTCCTTGGTTTGGTGGTTGCCTAACTCCACACCCCGCAACAGTTCTCCAATGAAAATAAGGACAACCTAAGGAAATAGAGATGTCCTATTTTAGGATAAAATAGGGACGTCCTAAGGAAAAGTAGGACATTCTGGGATTAAATCAGAAACCGGTAAATCCAGGACTGTCCCTGGAAAATAGGGACACTTGGAGGGTCTGGTGTAGCCCCAGTCTGGTCTCTGCTGATAATTCCAACTGCCTAATTAACAGACAGCAGGGGCATTAGATAACTAAACCCAGCTTCTGCACTTTCTCTTCTTGAACAGATTGTTGAAGCTATTGCCACCGGTTTCATCAGGTCAATTGCAATTCCAGTTTGTTTTTTTCATTGAGCTGAGAAAACATGCCTACTTCTATGATGTACATCCTAGCTGAGGTTAGGGTCAGGTATCTGTAGTGTTCCAGTTGTTGCTGGACTCCAGTTCCCATCAGCTGGACTCCAGTTCCCATCAGCCCCAGCTAGGATGGCCAATAGTAAGACATGACAGGAGGTTCCAGTTCCATAACACATGGAGGATAAAAGATTCATCACTCAGGGGTAACCAACATGGTGTCCCCAAGATGGGAACCTTTGGCCCTCCAAATGTTGCTGGACTGCTGGGATAGCTAAGCTAGGAGAGCTCAGTCGTTCATGGGTTCAAACCCCACATTGGGCAAAAGAGCCCTCCATTGCAGGAATGACCTCTGAGGTCCCTTCTAACTCTACAGTTCTATGATTCTCTTCTATGCTACTTCCATCATGTTGCCAACCCAAATCCGTACACAACTCAGGACCTCAATACCTTGAGGACCGCCTCTCCCCATACAATGACCCTGCGCTTGTCGTCTGAAGCCCTTCTCTGTGTCCTCCTTCCCTGAGAGGTTTGGAGAATGACAACATGAGAATGGGCCTTTTCTGTGTTGGCTCCCCATTTGTGGAATGCTCTCCCCAGAGAGGCTCGCCTGACACCATCATTGCATGCCTTTAGGCACCAGGCGTAAAACAATCTATGGCCTTTTAAAAGTGGGGGGGGGGACTTATTATGATTTTTCTTTTGATTGTTTTATTTTTATTTTGCTATGTACAGTGGACGCTCAGTTTGCGAACATGATCCATGCCGGAAGCACATTCGCAACCCACAGCATTCGCAACCCGCAGCACTGCATGTGCACATGTGTGGGTCGCAATTTGGCGCTTCTGCACATGCGCAAGGTGCAATTTAGTGCTTCTGTGCATGTGCAAGCGTTGAAACCTGGAAGTAACCTGTTCCGGTACTTCCAGGTTCGGCACGGTTCGCAACCCAAAATCATGTAACCTGAAGCGTCTGTAACCCGAGGTATTACTTTTTATATTATATTATTATTATTTTTAATGTTGCACACCACCCTGAGATCTTTGGTTAAAGAGTGATATATAAAATAATAACAACAATAAAATAATAATAATAACAATAATACTGTAACAATAAATGCTTTACTATTGATCTCCCTGTTTGGGTCCGATGGGGGCACACCCTTGACCTCTCTGCTGTACTCCTGTTTGGACATGACCTTCGTTCAGAAACATGGAACATTGTGTGGACAGGCGGAGTCCCCAGATCCCGCGCGGTCCTCCCGTCATGTGGAATATCGACTCAAGACAACGTGCTATGGGATTAAATTGGCCACAACTTTATTAAATTTCAAATGTGGGTAGACCTTGGCTCAGGCATTGGGCGTTCTCCCTCCCTAGTCCCCAGCCGGGGACCTAGGGAGCATCAGGGTTATCCAGTGTGGGGGGGGGGATGGGCCTGCTCTGGAGAACATATGTTCAAGCAGAGATAGCCGCCCCCGTAACGCCGCCGCCGCAGGGGAGAGCAATGACGACCTTCCGGCGTGCGGTCAAAGCCTCCCTTCAGAAACCCCTTTAACGGGGAACCCTGGTATCGCCGCCGCAAAGAGGAAGATGGACTATAGGATTCCGCCCAAGGCCTGATACCGCCAAAGTTGTGACGTTTTGCTACAGGAAAGGCGAAACCTGCCAATGCAGGGAAATTCCTTTCCGGCCCTTTAACAGCGATCTTAACGTAGCAGCGCCCGCATACCTGTGAAGTTAACCTGCAAAACCTGTGAAGAAAAGTTAACCTGCAAAATAAGACATTCACTGAGGGTGGGTAGGGTGGGAGAAGCTCTGGAGCCAAGTGAGGATTCCCAGGTAAGATCCTCCCTCTATTGTGTGGGCAGGTAATCCCTCCCCTACCGGGCCTGGTCTCCTTGGCAACGCTTCCCCCAGGTGGGATTGGACAACTGACTGAGGTAGGCGGAGACCTCCAGGTATCCCACCTGAGGGAAGGCAAAACAAGCCTATGCTGATGGAGCCGCTCCAGATCTAGGGGCTGCACGCGTCCACGCAAAGGGCGCCCCCCGTTTTAAGCGGGGAGCAGTCATTCCTGCATTGCAGGGGGTTGGACTAGATGACCGTCACGGTACCTTCCAACTCTCCAATTCTATGATTCTGTGCCTCAGCTGCCATTGCATATAGTGCTGCAACATAGCAATAGGCAGGCAAAACCTGCCCAGGAGGGATTCCTGTACCAAACAATGGCTTACCTTTGTGTTTCCAGGTGCACAGGAATATTGGGGTGCGAATGGGTGTTTCATTCCTTTCCTGCCTCCAGCAACAATTTCTGGAAGTTCTATACTAGCAAAAGTGAGCTGCTGGATTGTGCATTCATGTGGGTGTGTTAACACAGCAGCTCAGCTCTCTGAAGCAGGCAACAGCGAAATAATTTAGGACTGAAGCATAAGTTTGCCATGGCTATTCCATCCCAAATAGCTCACCTCTGATGACTGATCCTTCTTCCCACGGTAACGTTTGAAATTATGTACCCAGTAGATCCGGGTGACTATCCTACGACTTGGCTACCTCATCCATGCAATCAGTTCTTCCGAACTGAACAGCAGGGAAGGGGTGATTAGTCACCGCAGAGAAGCTAGAAATTTAAACCAGTTTCAACCTGTTTTGACTCATGAACCCTGGGAATTTTAGTTCCATGAAAGGGCTGGAGATCGCAAAGAAGGAGGTGCCTGAATTTCCTCAAATAAGGTTCTTTGGGGAAAGCTGTGACGTATCAGACAAATTTGAAGTTGGTATCAGGGCTGGATACAAACATATTGGTCCCTGAAACCCAACTCAAATGACACCACCACCATTGCTATGCTAGGTCAACACTTTAGCATCTCTTAACGTTGCTGTTCAGATAACGCTTTCTGCCTTCATTGGCAAACACCCCCCCCCTTTTTATGGTGTTGTCTGAAGCAAGTCACTGCACTCTGCCCAGTGGCAGGGCCTGTCCGTTATGGTTTAGATTTGTTGTGATAAAAAGGAACATGTACTAATTGATTATAAATGTGATTATACATTTTATTGCTGTAAGCCACCTTACAAAAAGGCTTTGGTCTTTCAGTCTTGAAGGATGGCGCAGAACTGTCCGAAACAAAAATATTAATTATATGGCATTGCAAATCCCGACGATCTCTTTAGTGGGTTGTTTTCCTTTGTTCCTCTATCTTTGGGCTTTGATCAATTTCTGCCAAGATTACTTCATTCATTTTCAGGCTTGAGATAGCCCAGTTTATTGTCTCATTCATCATGCTGCCAGCACTTTAGGGTTTCCCTTTGAAATTTTGCTAAAGCAGATTCATTCAATCTACCCTGAGTAATGGGGCCATTGGCAGCTCTTACAGTGATTGGCTTGTGCCATATATTGGTTTGGACTTCAGTCGTTTTGTTCCCTCCGTTCCATTTGTTGAATTGTGGGCGCCTTTCTTTGCTTAAAGGACTTTGCTGCACAAGGGATGGACCAGAAGAGCAATTCAGATTTGTTTTGTAACAGTTTTGGTTTCCCTTTGATATTTAGTTTCAACAATCTAACTGCCCAGTTTATATACTATACAGGGGGATGCGGGTGGCGCTGTGGTCTAAACCACTGAGCCTCTTGGGTTTGCTGATCACAAAGTCAGTGGTTCGAATCCCCGCGGCGGGGTGAGCTCCCGTTGCTCTGTCCCAGCTCCTGCCAACCTAGCAATTCAAAAGCACGCCAGTGCAAGTAGATGATGATGATGATGATGATGATGATAATAATAATAATAATAATAATAATAATAATAATAATAATAATTTTATTTATATCCCGCCCTCCCCAGCCGAAGAGCAGTTAACAACAATAAAAGTAACACAGCATTCTAAAATCAATTCATTCTAAAATTAATTCAGAAACAAATTAATGGCAACCATTGGGCTGGAGTTCTATGAGGATTACCGAAGGAGGGGGTCAGACTGTGCCTTGGCCAAAGACCTGGTGGAACAGCTCCGTCTTGCAGGCCCTGTGGAAAGATGTCAAGTCCCGCAGGGCCCTAGTTTCTTGTGACAGAGCATTCCACCAGATCGGGGCTACAGCTGAAAAAGCCCTGGTTCTGGTTGAGGCCAGCCTAACCTCCCCGTGGCCCAGGACCTCCAAGATGTTTTTGTTTGAAGACTGTAAGGTCCTCCGTGGAACTTACCAGGAGACGCGGTCCCATAGGTAAATAGGTACCTCCTCAAATTGTGGGATGCTCCTCAAACGACAACAAAAACCAACCTCTTTGCGTGTAATAAAGAATTCTGCATGTAAGAAAGAATTGGACTACACAGAAACATTCTTCCTGATGTGCTAGTTTACTACATACAAAGAGTTTTTTAGGGGCGGAATAAGCAGGGACAGTGTCCACAATTCTACTCCAGCCCCCAGTCTTCCAGTTAATTCTCCTTGACTAGGGATAATTATGAAGGCAGACAGAGACACCTGAAGGGGATTGTTATCACTGCAAATATTATTTCTTCTTAGTAGCTAATCACTCCTTTCCTCCTCCTAATTCCTTCAAAATAAAATATCCACTAAAGGAAAGTGTAGCAGCAATAAACAAAAGATGGTCTAGGAATTCTCTCCAGCTAGAATTCTCTGCTTGTCTTCTGGGGACTTCAAAATTCAAAGCATGGCTTGGACAGGACTGCAGAATGAGTGTAGCACAGAGCCTAGCATCTAGATGCTTTGCCTCTTTGTCAAGCAACTTGCACTGTCCAGTTACTCAATCTCATCCTCCCATTACTTAATTACTCAACCCTCTCTTTCATCGTTTACAGCACAATATATTCTCAAACTAACGTTGGGTAAATAAATCGCAAAGCAATGAAGGAGCTTTGCATGACTGGTGCCCAACACAATGTCACTTCATGGCAAACTGAAAAGTTAGAGTCATAGTGACCAGATGGATTTGTTTTTAAATGAAATTATTCTACTGCATTTTGACGCAAATTGGCCACAATCTGAAAACTAAATACGTAAAATTGGCCATTAATCTTGCCATTAATTTTAGACAGGTCTTCTTGTTCTCCTGTAATCAGTTGCCGGGCACAGTAAATGTAGGTACTACACATTAAGCAGCAGAAATATCCTTCCCTCTTTTTATAACGAAAAACAGAATCGGCTTCCCGAGTCGAATTTCCAAAAAGAATTAATGGCTCCACAATATAGAACATTTCTTCTACTGCCTTGAAAACACATCCATTTGTTTAACAACATGTCCTTCATTTCTTAAAAAAACAGAAAACTTCAAGGCATCTTACAATAAGTTAAAACAAAAATAAATTACTAAAAGTAATTTAAAGCAGCTATTTTAAATATGGGCATTTTCTAGTGGTCAGAAACAAGTACAGGAGCTTAAAAACCATTTGTAGCACAAAAGCCCACCCCACTCAAAAAGAAGGGTCCAGCCATTTAGCAGAAATTTGGAAGGGGTAAGATGTGTCTCCTCTGTGAGTTCCAGAGCCTGGCCACAACCATTGAACAGGCTTTCTCCCTGGTCCAAACTCAGTGTACTTCTGGGGAATCTGGGACACCCAATAGGGTCTTTGATGAGGATCTTAGCAAATAGAAACAAAAATATTCGATAATTTTTAACCCTACAATCCTGTGCCCATTTACCTGAGTGGAAGACCAATGTGTGGGCTTGCAACCTTACTTTTTTATTATTACTTTTTTATTACTATTACTTGGCTGTGATTATGGTAGACCAGGGTAACGTAAATGGGTTTCTTCCCGTTTTATCCTCACACAACTGTGCAGTAACTTAGTCTCAAAGATGCCTGTGGCGTTTGCCCTCCTAGGTGTGTGACATCATACTGGGTCATAAGGAAAGGGTTAACTAAGTGTAAAATGACTAACCAATGGGAACCCAAGGGGAGGAGTTAGAGTTGTTAAGAAGTCTGTCTGGAGTTAAAGAAGGGAAGGAGAGAGGATAAGTCTGTGGGTTGGGCTGGTCTGATGTGAGAGAGTGAGAGAATCTGTTAAGAGGAGTCAGTCAAACAGTTGAGATAATCAGTCAGAAGGTATTAGGAAGGTATAGGCCGGTAAAGAAATTAAAGTTAAGATACTGACAGGAATATTATCTGAGAAACCATAAACTTGTTAATACTTATAAAATAAACTTGTTTATTTGGTTCAATTTAAACAACTATCTGGACTCAGTGTGTGCCCGAGAGTAATGGGTTGGTGGCAGCAGGGAAGCGAGCACAGTGGTGGCACAGGGATCAATAGACCGTTAAACATCCGGAGACCCTGTGTGATCGCCACAACACCCAATAAGTTTCAAGGCTCTGTGGGGAGTGAAGCTCCAGTTCGTATAGTTAAAGCTATGGTTTTCCCAGTAGAGATGTATGGAAGTGAGAGCTGGACCATAAAGAAGGCTGATCGCCGAAGAATTGATGCTTTTGAATTATGGTGCTGGAGGAGACTCTTGAGAGTCCCATGGACTGCAAGAAGATCAAACCTCTCCATTCTGAAGGAAATCAGCCCTGAGTGCTGACTGGAAGGACAGATTGTGAAGCTGAGGCTCCAATACTTTGGCCACCTCATTAAAAGAGAAGACTCCCTGGAAAAGACCCTGATGTTGGGAAAGATGGAGGGCACAAGGAGAAGGGGACAACAGAGGATGAGATGGTTGGACAGTGTTCTCGAAGCTACCAACATGAGTTTGACCAAACTGTGGGAGGCAGTGGAAGACAGGAGTGCCTGATGTGCTCTGGTCCATGGGGTCACGAAGAGTCGGACACAACTAAACAACAACAAAAAGTAGCTGCCTGCGACAATAGCTGGCATTTAATTTTTCCAGGTGGCGGCTGGTTACATGTGCAATGGTGGAAAATGCAAATGTGGAAATGCAAGAAGGCATCATTTTGTAATTTCATATGCTTTCATTTCCAGACTGTCTTCAAATGTATTCCCACAAAGAGCACATTCATTTTTTTCATTAAGGTAGAGCTGAAAAGGTGCTGAGACAAAATCCAAAACCTCATGTGTAAGGCTGAGTGAATAAGCACAATAAAACCCCAACTTCCACAAATAATCCTTTAAGGCAGGAAAGACAGCTATGTTTCTGTACTGAAAATCACATACAAGGGCACAGTTCTACATAACAACCACAAAAACATGCCGAAAGGCACATTGCTGGAAAAGCCGTGTATTGACAATACAAAGAAATAGACCAAATAGTGATACAATAAGCAAAGTTAAAAATTCCAGCAAGATTTTCAAAAAACCACGATTCGGTGATTCTGTATAGCACAAAGAATATATTGAATAATATATTGAATAATGCTCTCAGCAACTGAGAACAGACCGGCTTTCGGATAAATTCCTGTTCAAAGATCTTCCTCAGATGGTTCTTCCTCAAAATCCTTCAAGGGTTTGCAAATGATTGCAGCGTTTACAAATGGGAGGACTTCTCTTAAGAGGCTACTTAGATTCCAAAAGTTCTGCAAGTTTCCAGATATATAGGCAGGTGGGCAGAGGAGTACCAAGAGTCCCTTTCGCCCTTGGCAGGAGTATCGGCACCTGCAAAAAAAAAAAATCACTTTACCACAATAGCCGCATGGGAAATTACTACATTTTATGTGACCCAAGTACTTGAAGCATCTGAAAATGATGTATAAATGGTATATCACACCAGTGAAAATGGCAAAGATGTTTAGGAAAGAAAATAACAGATGTTGGAGACGTAAGGAAAAGGAAGGAACATTTTATCATATGTGGTGGGAATACAAATGTATTAAAAAATATTGGGAAATGATATACAATGAATTGGGGGGGGGGGAATGCTTAAAATGAATTTTGTTAAACACCCTGAAGCCTTTTTGTTCAGTATCTCAACTCAAAACCTACCAAAAGAAAAATGGACATTATTTATATATGCTACAACAGCAGCAAGAATCTTGATTGCACAATATTGGAAGACGGAAGAAATACCATCAAAGGAACAATGGCAAGAAAAGCTGATGATCTATGTAGAATTGACTAAGCTAACAGATAAACTACGAGAGAAGGACAAAAAGAATTCCAAAAGAGTCTGGGAGCCATTTACAGTTTATTTGCAGAAACAGCAGAATGGACTGGATTCACTGGCAGGGTTTGAATAAACTTTCACAATTTCATTTGAGTAACAGATATTTCGGATAAATGATAAGGGATTTTACTTTTGTGTAGGAAAAACAGGATACGATAAATAAAACTAAATAACTCAGCAGAGGGGGAGTTGTGGGAAGCCCAGAGGAGGGGAGGGAGAATAATTGTAAATAACATGATGAATGCGATTTGTATCATTATTTGTTATAAAATTCAAGAAATATTCAAAAAACAACAAGTACTTGAAGCATCTGGAGTGAGGGTGAGGTGAGGAGGAAGGGGAGAAAAAATGCACACTTTTAGCAAGAATACTCATTGCAAAGTATTGGAAGTCACAAGATCTACCCACTCTGGAAGAATGGCAGATGAAGGTGATGGACTATATGGGACTGGCAGAAATGACCGGCAGAATCCGAGACCAGGGAAAAGAGTCGGCGGAAGAAGATTGGAAGAAATTTAAAGACTACTTACAAAAATATTGTAAAATTAATGAATGTTAGAATGATGTTGGACGGAAATTAAGTGGTTTCCAGCTGTAATGCTTAAAAAATATGAAAAAAGGTTCATAAATAAGTAAAAATTAATGGTGAAGATTTGCTGAACTAATAATCTGAATTGGAATACAAAAAAGGGAGGTATGAGGAGGTCTGGGAAATAAGTGGGAAATAAGTTAAAGGAAAACAAGTAATTGAAACTTTATGTGTTTTTAATCATTTTTATTTTTTGCATTTTTGTTATTTTTTCTTTTTTTATTGTATTATTATTGAAAATCTTAATAAATATTATAATAAAAAAAAGAAAAAATGCACACTTTTGTGCCACTGTGCAAGAAGGACAGGAAGACTGATCTCGCCGCAACAGTGGTTCCGTATCACCACACACCTACTTGGCTAGAGAAGTGCATTGCAAAATTCAGAGAAGGGCAAATTCCGAAAGATGGCCATTTTCCCGATTCACATAATTTTGGGAAGTGTGACTGATGTAGGTTCATCTCTAAATGTGAAGCAAATCAGATTTATCCCACATGAGGAAGGAATTCTCTGCCTATTCTCCACCGCATCCTAAGTTGTGGCATATTCACTTTGTCCCACAAAATTCAGTGGGGGTCACTGTGAACCAAGCCAGTTCTGCATATTCTGCAGTTCTGTTTACATATAAACAGGATCCCTGTGTTTCAACCATTCCTATATGAATGAATGAATGAATGAACAAATGGAAATATATGCTTAAAAGCTCTGTGAGCCCTTCAGTATATCATCAGAATAAAATCTGCAAAGCATTTAAACTATTTCTGCTTTACAACTAACGATGGAGCTATAACCCAGATTTTCTCTGGTTATTGCATTAGGCAGAAAGAGTTATGAAACTTCACGCCTTTCTACATTCTGTCGAGCTTGCAATCTCGGTTGAAGGGGAGAGCAAATTCTCAGGTGCTAAACGTCAAATTGCTGATTGGAACAGATGTTGGAGCAAGCTGAGTAAGCAAGACTTTTGAGGGTGGCGTTCCCACCCACCCAGCCAGCTCCATCAGAGCTGGTCAAGAGCTAGATGCTTTTAAAAAGTATTATTGTTGAATGGACTTCTCTGGAGTCATGGTATGGTTGCTTCAACATATGTAGACGGACAGAAACCAGCAGCATGGTCTAACTAGCTCTGACCAGCATAGATGAGTAATTTCTTATCACATTCCAGGGTACCACAGGGTTCTTAGATAAGGTGACCATATACTCAGAAAGAACAGTCAAAAATTCTATACAGAATGGGAATGCATAGGTGAATACATGAAGAAATATGGTGTTAAAGCAGAGCTCTTAATAGGCAATTGTTAAGCGTGTAAGGACAAAAGGAGTAATTATAATTTATCAGTTTTCATGTTATTTTGTTTTGTTACAGCAACTAGAAAAAAATATTGTGTTGGGGAGATCTCACACAGGTGAAGGGAAGCAGTGGGGAAGAGGGGAGGGTTAGGTTGAATTTGGGGAATAAAATAATATATGGGACAGCAAAGGATATAATAGATTCTTATAGAATAGTAATATATTGTAACCAGAATAGAAGTTTAAAAGGGGAAGTAAATGTATTTTTAGTATTTTCATTATTGTAATAATTATTATTATTTCCTATCGGTAGAAGGCAATGTTAACTTAGACTTCTTCGTTTTGCTGTCTGTATAATTTTCTTAAGTCAATAAAAAAAACTCAGAAAGAACAGCATCTCTTGCTGTGCATGGATATTTGTGAAAAAGTCTTATTATTTTGAGAGAGGCAAAATGGATGGTGATGGCCCTACTGGAATAGAGCTCCACTGTCAGCTATGTACTACATGTTGTTTACCGTTTATTGATTGATTTATTTTTTTAAAGGATAGAAATGGTTGAACAACCTTCAGGGGAAAACAGTTTGCTCAGCATTTTGAACCTTCTGGTTCCAATGTAATGAAAAGCTATAGTTAATGTACGGGTGTGTTCTGGATCTCACTCTTCGTTCTAATGGCACAACATTGTGGTCCAACTAGCTGGGCCCTTGCTCCACATGAATTGAATGTGTGCTGTAAACTGTCCTAGAATCCTCTGCAATGATCTGGGATTCTGGGGCAGAGGTACAGGTGTTCCTCTTCAGATGAGTCCCTGTGGAAAAGGCTCCCTGGAAAGTTAGGCATTCTGAAAATCACTGGCATAGTTAGTTCTTCCAAGATGGAATTCAATCAATGTCACCTTGTGTCAGGGACTGGGAAGAGGAAGAATGGTGGAGACCGCCTCCCCCATCCTGACCCTTCCAGGGAGGAGGAAGAGGAAGACAGTATAGATTTACAACAGGGGTTTGCAGGAGGTCGTAGCTCAGAGGCAGATGAGGGGAAAAGTTGGAAGATCATGGGAGAGCCAGAGCAACACCCGGCTGACACGTTGTCATTAGAAAGCATCCCAGACCCTTCATCTCCCAGAACCCGGCGAGCCTTAAAAGTAGGAGAGCAAAGAGCTCAAAGACAGAGGGCACTTAGAAGCACCCATGTTGTTGTTGTTTAGTTATTTAGTCGTGTCCGACTCTTCATGCCCCATGGACCAGAGCACGCCAGGCACTCCTGTCTTTCACTGCCTCCCACAGTTTGGTCAAACTCATGCTGGTAGCTTCGAGAACACTACCCAACCATCCTGTTCTCTGTCGTCCCCTTCTCTTTGTGCCCTCCATCTTTCCCAACATCAGGGTCTTTTCCAGGGAGTCTTCTCTTCTCATGAGGTGGCCAAAGTATTGGAGCCTCAGCTTCAAGATCTGTCCTTCCAGTGAGCACTCAGGGCTGATTTCCTTAAGAATGGATAGGTTTGACCTTCTTGCAGTCCATGGGACTCTCAAGAGTCTCATCCCATCCATAGAGGAGATGATAAGAATGACGAATGAAGAAGTGAGAGAGACTGGGGGATGGAGAGTCGCTCAGGACAACACCATTATCCAAGAGGCTGTGTTCTATAGCCTCTCTCTGTAAAGATTGAAATAAAAAAGGGCGGTAAGAAACGTTTCCTTGTCTTTATACTTTCCTCGGCAACCAGCTGGGAGCTGCTGACAGCATCCTCACACCTTAGCTCCAGACAGTAGGCCATTGTATACAATTGTCATTGTATAATATTCAGAATGATGGCTTGACAACATTCAACACTGGTATGCCATTACAACAAAGCAAGCCTCGATTGCCTGCATAGGTGTCTCTGTGGGAGCTGCATGTAAGCCAATTCAGCCTTCCCTAAGGAAGAGTTTATATATAATGCTTAGAATAAGCAAATCAAAAACAGGCCATCTTAGTATACTTATTTGTTTGAGTATGCATTCTATGCAATCTAATGAATTCACGGTTTCTGAAACCATTTGCTAACCATAGCTAACCTTTGAAAGTCACACTCATTTGATTTTGCAATGCAGTTCTCCAAACAATGTTTCAAAAAATGCATGTATGGGTGAGAATAATACACAAAAATGCATTACATTAGGGGAAATCCCTTACAAAATGTGTATATTAGCCCAAACTGTGTTTATTGGGGGAAATTGCGCTGAAATCCAGAAGAATTTTCATGGTTATTTTTCTTAATCGCAAATCACTGCAAAATGTGGAGAGCTAAATTTAAGACTGGAAAAATGAGAAAACCAAAATTGGCAGGTCCTTCCATCCCTAGTTTTGACAAAGGAAAGTGAGTGTGTATTTCCCTTTTCAGCACAGGTTCTTGTTGCATTCATGTCCATAAATCCCAAACAGAAGGTAAAATATTTATTTGCCTTCTCAGGATAATGGACCACGTGATCCTATTTTCTTCCTTTGTATGTGAACCTCAATATAAAAGAAACTGAAGCAGCATGAAATCAAAACTTTATTACAGAAAATCTGTATAAAAGGTTGATTTATATAAAACTACCCTATGCGTTTGAGGTATACATGTTGACTCCAACTAAGGGGGAAAGTAGGCTTTGAACCCATGGCCCTTATGACACAATCTGAGGACATAATTGTGATTACACTACCAGAATTGGCACTTTTAAATTCCTGTATGGCCCGTGTGCCATTTTGTTTGTTTTCATCAATGCCAAAGGCAAACATTTCCAGAAGGTCTGCCACAGTCCCTGTTGAATTTGTTTGCGTCAGTGATGTGTTGGCCCATTAGCACTTTTCTTCACCTTTAACGTAATCTGTCAAAGAACGTGGCAAAATGCACTGTTGATCAGTCTCTCTGGTTTAATTTAGCAAGACAGGTCGTAATGACTGTGTTCCTTGGCCAGCAAAGTCAAAATGCTGTTTCCCCATATTTAATGTGACACAACTTGGATGGCTGTAATTTCTATGACAAGATAAAGAGAATTAGTTAAGACTTAATTAAAACCACATGACTTGCAACTCTGACACTGTACATATTTAGTAACTTCAATACTTTGTTTCTGGTTTACCGAGAGGGGAAAGGGTCCGTGTGAATTTTTCTTGGCATTAGTAGTGGATCAATTAAGGGAGAAAATTAAAACACTGATTCTGAATAACCAGATAAGAAGCAAAATTAAAATTAGGTATATGCTTTGGCTTATGGAGCAGTAATGAGCTTCCACAGGGATACTTGTTTGCTAAAGTAATGGTAAAGGTGGTCAAATATTTCATGTTATTTATTGCTTATCGCCCATTTTTTCTTCCTGAGGGAAGCCCATCACGACAAAACCATAGTCGTGCTACAACCCCTTTTTGTGGGATTTTTGGTATCAAGTGAAGCCTTTTTTGAGTCAGCTCAGACCTTTTATACTTATCTTTTGAAACAAGTTCCAGAGCCCTCACATTTTTAACGTGGCTTCAGATAAATCTTATGCTTTCATTCTTTTAGGGCCTGCCCCTATTGAATATTCTTTTGCTGTTAATCCACTCTCCCACCAAGGGCCGTCTTAAGCATATCTGGCGCCATGGTGCAAAGATCCCTCTGGTGCCCCCTCCCCCTTTTCCAGAGTTGTCGACCTTTTCTTAGGGCTGGAGAAGGTGGGCAGTGGCTGGAGGGTGGCTCCTCCAGTGGGGAAGAGGCAGAGGCTGGCATGGCGCCTCCCAGCTCAGCTGGCCGCTTCATGCCACGTGGCCACGGCAGGCAGCACACCAAGCTAGCGGGCCTACGCCAAGCTCAGCTCGGTTTTCCCCCTTTTAGCCTTCTGGCACCCCACAGAATTCGGTGCCTGCAGGCTAAAAGGGAAAAAACCGAGCCGGTGCTCAGCAGGAGAGGCGCATGCACCCTGGCTCACTCAGCGCTCTCGTTCGGTGTTCCCCGGACTCTAGCCAGGTGCCCTTCAGAACTTGGTGCCCTGGCGTCCCGCGCCACTAGCCTCTATGGGTAAGACGGGCCTGCTCCCACCATACAAATCACAATGGTACCTCGGGTTACAGATGCTTCAGGTTACAGATGCTTCAGGTTACAGACTCCGCTAAGCCAGAAATAGTACCTCGGGTTAAGAACTTTGCTTCAGGATGAGAACAGAAATTGTGTGGCGGCAGTGCGGCTGCAGTGGGAGGCCCCATTAGCTAAAGTGGTACCTCAGGTTAAGAACAGTTTCAGGTTAAGAATGGACCTCCAGAACGAATTAAGTTCTTAACCTGAGGTACCACTGTACACCAGAATAGTCTATGAGGAGCAACTTGGGTCTTTCCCTTTCATACCCATAGGCGGGAAACCTATAACAGATTGGAAAACTGGGCCCAAAATAACAAAATGAATTTCAGTCAGGACAAATGTAAGGTTCTGCACTTAGGCAGGAAATACTAGTTGGGGGACACCCGGCTTGCAAGCAGTACATGTGAAAAGGAGCTAGGGTTCTTTGTAGACCAGAAGCTAATCATGAGTCAATAGCAGCAAGTGGGGGGGGGGAGCTAATGCTGTTCTAAGCTGCATCAACAGAGGTCTAGTGTCCAGGGCAATGGAAATAAAAGTACCTTGGTCTATTCTGCCTTGGTCAGACCACACCTGGAGTACTGTGTTCAGCTCTGGGTGCCAGAATTTAAGAAGGCTATTGATAAACTGGAACGTGTACAGAGAAGGGCATCCAAGATGATCAAGGGTCTGGAAACCAAACCTTATGAGGAATGCTTAAAGCAGCTGGGTAAGTTTAGCCTGGTAAAGGGGAGACTGAGAAGAGATATGATTGCCATCTTCAAATATCTCAAGGGCTGTCATATGGAAGATGGAGCAAGCTTGTTTTCTCCTGCTCTGGAGGGTGGGATTCAAACCAATGGCTTCAAGTTACAAGAAAGGAGATTCTGACCAAACATCAGGAAGAACTTCTAACAGTAAGAGCTGTTCGACAGTGGAACCAACTCCTTCAGGAGACTGTGGACTCTCCATCCTTGGAGGTTTGTAAGCAGAGGTTGGGTGGCCATCTATCATAGATCAGGCATAGGCAAACTCGGCCCTTCAGATGTTTTGGGACTACAACTCCCATCATCCCTGACCACTGGTCCTGTTAGCTATGGATGATGGGAGTTGTAGTCCCAAAACATCTGAAGGGCCAAGTTTGTCTATGCCTGGTCATAGATGCTTTAGCTGAGCTTCCTGCATGGCAGGGAGTTGGGCCAGATGACCCTCAGGGTCTTTTCCAACTCTACAATTCTGTGTTTATGTTGTCGTTTTCCCCGTCCTTCTAATCGGTTGATTCTATTGTGCAGGTTAAGTACTGACGGAGCCTTCTCAGCAGAAGTTAAAATGCTTTAAATAAAAAAATTGAATGACTGAGTTCCCTATGGTTCACATATGTTTTAAGAACGTGTATTGTGTGTGTGTTTGTGTATGTGTGTATTCAGTGCCGTACTGTAATTCAAGAGATCTTGAAGCTCTTCTTGGTTCCTTCAAGTGCAAACAGCTCAGAGTTGCTATTGATTTTGATTTTTTCCAGAATGAATATGTGAATCACATTCCACTCCATTAGTGCCCTGAAATAAAGCTAGCTTTGCTTGTGGGTCACCCTTCCTTTAAGGCTATCTGAAGGGGAACCAGGGAGTCAGACCGCAGCATCTGCTGTGCAAAGGCTCTTCTGAAAGCATTGGCTGAGCTGGCATACATAGATACCTTCCCCTTCCCCTGCCCGGCTTGCTGAGCCTTCTGGTGCCCCTTGAGATTTCCCTTCAACAGAGAGATCCTTCAGCAAATCCGCAACCTCTTCCTCTGCCAAACATCCCACCCCTGGGACATGTGCTGGGATTTATGCCAGAGAAAGCTGGCAGCGATCCACGGAGAAGGCAGCTCAGTGTTTTCATGTGTCTCTGTTCCAGCTGAGAGAATGTGTTTTCCAGAAGCCTCTGTTTAACACATTGAGGCTGCCATCCTATGCACCCTCCCCTGCGGGGAAAAGTCCCGCCCGTTGAATTCAGTGGGTAGATATGCATGGGATTGCATTGCGTGGACAGGCGGAGTCCCCCCCTGTCATGTGGAATAACGACTCGACAACGTGCTATGGGATTAAATTGGCCACAACGTTATTATATTTCAGATGTGGATAGACCTTGGCTCAGGCATTGGGCATCATCCCTCCCCAGTCCCCAGCCAGGGATCTGGGGAACATCAGGGTTATCCAGTGGGGGGGGGATGGGCCGGCTCTGCAGAACATATTTTCGAGCAGAGATAGCCACCCCCGTTATGCCGCCGTCACAGGGGAGAGCAATGACGACCTGTCAGCATACGGACAAAGCCTCCCCTCAGAAACACCTTTAATGGGGAACCCTGGTATCGCCGCTGCAAAGAGGAAGGGGGCATGGGTCACCACTGCACACACACACACCCATTCAGGAAGATAGACTAAAGGATTCCGCCCAAGGCCTGATACCGCCAAAGTTGTGACGTTTTGCTACAGGAAAGGCAAAACCTGCCAATGCAGGGGAATTCCTTTCCGGCCCTTCAACAGCGACCTTGACGTAGCAGCGCCCGCATACCTGTGAAGAAAAGGTTAACCTGCAAAATAAGACTTAACTGAGGGTGGGTAGGGTGGGAGAGGTTCTGGAGCCAACTGAGGATTCCCAGGTAAGATCCTCCCTCTATTGTTTGGGCAGGTAGTCCCTCCCCTACCTGGCCTGGTCTCCTTGGCAACGCTTCCCCCAGGCGGGATTGGACAACTGACTGAGGTAGGCGGAGACCTCCAGGTATCCCACCTGGGGGAAGGCGAAGCCAAGCCTGTGCTGATGGAACCGCTCCATCCAGGGGCTCCATCCAGGGGCTGCGGGCGTCCACGCAGGGGAGTGGTCATTCTCAAAAGTAACATTTTGGAGCTAGAAAGCAACTTCTGAGGCCACCACCCTTTAAAACGGGAATCATGTCAGAGTGAGAAGTTACCTCCATTACTATTTTTTCAGCTGCTCTTTTACTCACGGATGACCAACGTGAACTGCAAGAGCTGACTGTACCACATTTAATTACCTGAAAAGACTGTCCTCCAGGCCATGCGAGTGCTTGCCAGCCCTGTGCTATGCAGAATTGGAAAACAGTCGATGGTGGAACTCTAACATCCGTCATTACTTGAACTCTGATTATTTCCACAAGCTAGAGGAGATTATGTCCACAAACACCAATTAAGGGATTGGTGTCAGACCTGCCAAAGAAATTTAAAAATATTTTTATGTATGCGACAACGGCGGCAAGAGTCTTAATAGTACAAGGATGGAGGAATGAGGAAATCCTGACGAAAGAACTGTGGCGAGGAAACCTGATGGACTATGTGGAATTGGCAAAATTGGCACACAAACTACGTGACAAGGATAACTGTGATTTCAAAGATGAATGGGAACCTTTTACAAAATATTTGAAGAAGCAACAAAATGCTCCTCTAAATGCTCTCTCTGTTTTTCCCTTCTAAAAACGGTCCATTTTAGACCCAGTTACCTGTCGAATCGGCAGCCAGCCTCACTTATATTTGCCTCTACTGAGCTGCTTTTTCAAGCTATGCCCTCTACCTTCCTAGACGGACCATATAACAGGATACCATACAAAAACAAACTCTGTATATGTGGGCAACCGCAAATGGAAGACATCTTGTATTATTTGCTATATTGCCCACTATACATTGGACCCAGGAGGCGGTTTCTCACATTACCGTCCGTAAAGGAAAGATGTCTCTCCCTGGCAAAGAAGGTCCTATGGCTTCTTAGTGATGTAAACACTTCAGTGACTCATAAAGTTGCTGTTTTTTGCTTTGGTGGCCAAAAAGATCAGAAAGACGGCCGTGGACAATATAGCAGTGAACTTTAAGGAAGATGCAGAGATCTCAATAGAGACTATTATTTGTGGCTCGGCATCCCTTTCGCTTGTATTTATTTATTTTATTCAGATTTGTCCTGGCCAATAGCTAGCACAATAAAGTTATCTGGATTGGATATTTTTTTCAATGCTTATCACACTTTTCTCCAGCTTGAGATGGACCCAAGGCAGGTTATAACCAGAACAAAGAGAATTGCTATAGAATGAGAAGATGCATGTGGAGCAATATAAAGACCAGCAGCTTAAAATATTTTCTCATACGATTAAAAAAATTATTATCTCACCTTTCATCTTAGAATCTCAGGGCGCGATACAAATTGATTAAATTAAAAGCAAGCTAAGAAACAGAGCAGATAAAACATACCTAAAATTAACTGAAGCGACTAACCAAACCTTACAACGAGGGGGGGAAAACAAAGACAGCGATCAGAGAGTGAGGGGACCCCTGGACAAACAGGTTTAACCTGGCGCCAGAATGTCAGGAAAGAGCACATATTGAACACAAATAGACAGTCAAGTGAATACAAATAGTCCAAAGGGAAGATTTTCTGCTGCTGCTGCAATGCAAACAAGAGAAGACAACCGCAGAAAAAGAGCCAGATGCAAGAAAGGACATCAGCTCAAGGTTCCCAACACATTTCTTTATCAAGGGAATCTATAAAATATATATTAAAAAACTGTATACTTGAAAAAGCATCTTAAAAAGCAGAGACATCACCTTGCCAACAAAGGTCCGTATAGTTAAAGCTATGGTTTTCCCAGTAGTGATGGATGGAAGTGAGAGCTGGACCATAAAGAAGGCTGATTGCCGAAGAATTGATGCTTTTGAATTATGGTGCTGGAGAAGACTCTTGAGAGTCCCATGGACTGCAAGAAGATCAAACCTCTCCATTCTGAAGGAAATCAGCCCTGAGTGCTCACTGGAAGGACAGATCCTGAAGCTGAGGCTCCAAGACTTTGGCCACCTCATGAGAAGAGAAGACTCCTTGGAAAAGACCCAGGTGTTGGGAAAGATGAAGGGCACAAGGAGAAGGGGATGACAGAGGACGAGATGGTTGGACAGTGTTCTTGAAGCTACCAACATGAGTTTTACCAAACTGCGGGAGGCAGTGGAAGACAGGAGTGCCTGGCATGCTCTGGTCCATGGGGTCACGAAGAGTCGGACACGACTGAACAACAACAACATACTTGAAACATGTTCAACATCTAAGAATTTTCTGCAGCAGAGCTTTCTGAACAGCTCTTGTAGCAACCAGAGGTGCCATTCTGAGGACCAAACCTTAAGCCAAGAATGCAGCTTAAGACAATTGGACTAACTGAAATGCTACTCTTGGGGCATAGTGTTGATTTACAGTGGTCTGGCTTCACATTAATGTAGAGGCAGCTGAATGAAATTCTCCCCATCCCATCCCAGTGTTGTTCCACCATTTAAATGCAGGTTTTTTCAATCCTAGAAAAGTCTGGAGCAACCAGGATTTATTTTATTTTAATTTTAAAAGCAACAACTTTTAAAGAGGGAAAGATCTGGGAAAATACTGGGATGGAAAATTTTTGTTTTGGTGGAGACAAGCCCTGGCTGAGAAGCAAATGGGGTAGGGAGAGATATAAAACATATGTTCAAAAATACAGTAAAGGTTTGCTATCTGTGTTACCATTTGATTGACGTTGGAGTGAGAATGAATTGAGAAATAAGACTAAGAGCACATATTGATATAGGAATGTATTAGATAAAATGTAAAGAAATATACAATAATAAGAGTACATTCCTTTGTAAAAAAGGAATATACAACGGGATAGACAGGAAGTCTAGTGTGTTGGTATGTATATGATTTGGGGGGGTTGTTTTTGTTTTTTCTCTTTGTTCTTTCTTTTTTGTTGTTTCATTTTCTTTCTAGGTATATAAAATTTGTATATAATTTTTGTATACATGTTGGAAATTATATTATAGTAAGTCCTGTAATGTAATATGACAACGTTTACTGGTGTAATATAAGAATGTTAACAAATAAATAAAATGCAAAATCGAGAGAGAGAGAGAGAGAGAGAGAGAGAGAGAGAGAGAGAGAGAGAGAGAGAGAGAGAGAGAGAAGCAAATGGGGTCAAGATGGAGAAAGCTGAAATGGTAAATTCCTGGAAAGAAACAGTATTTCCTTATTTACAGCCATGTTCTCCTAATCAATTCCATCTCAGACACCTATATGGTTCTGTGGGTGTGTACATCAAGACAGCTCCTCTACATAGCTGTCAAGCGTCCCTTATTTGGCGGGACAGTCCCATATCACAGCACCATGTCCCACTGCTGTCCCTTATTGATGAGGCTTCGTTTGGCTGCTGGCTGGGCTTTCTGCCTTTGGCTCGGAGGGGCTCAGAAGTTGAATATACCTGTGCCCGGAAAATCCCTTATTTTGGCTGCTGATCCCTTATTTTCGAGGCTGCTAGTCCCTTATTTTCAAATCTGTAAGTTGACAGCTATGCTTCTCTATGTCACAATGTTATCTACCCATTTGTGTTTCATGATGTTTAGAATGCTAGGCTGAATTCCACACCTGAGGAGCAAGCCAGCCAGTTGCCTTCCAAACATGCCCATCTGCTTCGATGGCAATCTGCCCACTTGAAATGTACATTTCATTTCCATTGAAACCTTTTATTATACCCAAGGTACTAATGCAGCACACATTTAGACAGATGATCTGTATGTTGTCACGGGTGGAATTTCCTTCCAGAGAAGCCCTAAGTTTTAGACAATGGAGAAGGAACAATCTTCAAGATCTCCCTCATCATTTCATCGCATTGACTGAGGATTCGTCACTTAAAAGGAAAGGGAATACAGAGGTTGACCCCAGGTTTCCAGAGCCAGTTCAAATGTTCCAGCTGCACAATATGAAACATGCCTTGCTAAGAGATGCTGAGGCGAATCCATGACACATAATGTTACATGGGCATAAACTAAATCAAGGCTAAATCATTTGCAAGGAGAAAGATTTCATAGGAAATCTGCAGTGTTATAAAACAGTCCTTTTCCCAATAAAGTCTTACAGGACTCCAGAGATTCATAATAGCTTTCCCATAAATTTCTGCTTTAAAAAGGGGGGGGGGGGAGAAGTAAGTATTCTTCTCAGCCTGAGAAATCAGTATTATTTGCCTGTGTTTCTGTAAAAAAAAACAAAGTTAAAGAATAAGCGTACTGCTTATTTTGAAATGAACTTGACAAAATGTCAGAGGTTCTTTTCTAGAGTGGCATGGAAGCCTTGCTGAGTTAGTTATGACAATGACCACTTCCTTTCCCAAATAGGTATTTTAGGGAAACAACAAATGTGTTTGTTGGATGAGCAAATCAGATCAAAGAGATCACCTGTTAAGAAAAGTTTGTTGAACAAGCTGCTGAAGTCCAACAACTGCCAGATGTGATGCCGTATCTCAGAGACAGTCAACATGTTATGCAAAATACAGTGGAAGAACTCTGGACTGGACAAATCCAACTCAATGGTGTAACATTGGAAAATGTCAATCACTTCTCCTACCTGGACAGTTATATTTCCACAAGACAGACATTGATGCCGAAATTCAGCATCGCCTAAGCTCTATGAGTGCGGCTTTCTCCCAATTGAAATGCAGAGTGTTTGAGGGCTGGGGCATTCGCAGGGAAACCAAAATGCTTGTTTACAAAACTATTGTACTACCAACCTTACTGTATGCTTATGAAACATGGACCACTTATAAACGCCACCTCCAACTCCTCGAAAGATTCCATCAACGCATCAACGGTGTCTCTGAAAAAAATTTACACATCACTTGGGAAGACAGGTGAACTAATACCAGTGAACTGGAAGAAGCAAAGATCACCAGTGTCGAAGTGATGATTCTTCAATATCAACTTTGTTGGGCTGGTCATGTTGTGTGGATGCCTGATGATCATCTTCCAAAGCAACTACGTACTCTATTTTGAACTTAAAAATGGAAAGCGTAATGCTGGTGGTCAACAAAAGAGGTTTAAAGACCGCCTCAAGGCAAATCTAAAAAAAATGTAGTATAAGCATTAACAATTGGGAAACACTTGCCTGTAAACACTCCAATTGGAGAACAGCCTTTACCAAAGGTGTCATGGGCTTTGAAGACACTCAAACTCAGGATACAAGGAAGAAACGTGCTAAGAGGAAGGCACACTTGGCAAATCCACACCGTGATCGACTCCCGCCCTGAAACCCATGTTCCCACTGTGGAAGGACATGTGGATCCAGAATTGGCCTCCACAGTCACTTACAGACTCATTGTTAAAACTGTGTTTATGGAAGACAATCTTACTCAGCTATGAGGGATCACAGAAGAAGAAGAAGAAGAAGAAGAAGAAGAAGAAGAAGAAGAAGAAGAAGAAGAAGAAGAAGAAGAAGAGGAGGAGGAGGAGGAGTTTGGATTTGATATTCCGCCTTTCACTCCCTTTTAAGGAGTCTCAAAGCGGCTAACATTCTCCTTTCCCTTCCTTGCCCACAACACTCTGTGAGGTGAGTGGGGCTGAGAGACTTCAGAGCAGTGTGACTGGCCCAAGGTCACCCAGCAGCTGCATGTGGAGGAGCGGAGACACAAACCCGGTTCCCCAGATTACGAGACTACTAAGAAGAAGAACAGATATGAGGATAGGGTTTTGTTTTTTTAATGTTAGTTCATATTTTATTGTTTTGGGTGTTGGTATGTGATGCCAATAAAAGGTTTGATGATGATGATTTTTTAAATGCTTTCCTTATAAGCAATAAACCAGCAGAGAGTAAGGTTAAGCCTGGATTGCTAAATTCCTCCCTTGGTTGCTAGTTTTCTACACACAAGTGATTTTTCTACGCAATGAAAGCATTCAAAAGTATGACACGTCAACTGCAAAATCTTATTGTAGTGTAGAAAATGAGAGGGTCTTACAAAAACTGTTCTGCTAACTGACTTGATTTTGAGGTTAAGCTTCTGAAAGAATGCATCAGCTATGAGCATAGCTGTCAACTATTCCCTTTTCTTGTGAGGAATCCTATTTGGAGTAAGGGAATTTCCCTTTGAAAAAGCGAAACGTTGACAGCTATGGCTATGAGAAACAGGTACATCTCATTCATAAATGGTGTGTGTCATGGGGCAGGGCAGGAAGTGGGGTGGAGAAGGCTGTCAACTGAGAAATATTGAAAGTTCTCCGCAGGCAACCACTGAGACAGGCCTGCCTGACTTAAGACTACACTAAGCCCAGCTCACCAGCCATGTAGGAATGGCTGCTAGAGATCTAACACAGAGTTCCTCAGCAAAGGCTTCTGGGTAGATGTAGCAGTCAAAGGATAAGTGGTCAAGGGTTTTGTTGTGGATCAGTAACTGCTTAAAGAACAGGAAACAGAGAGTAGAATTAAATAAATGGACAGTTCTCATGATGGAAGGATATATTAAGTGGTGCTTTCCCCCCTTCCCCAGAACCTGATTTCAGACTATTGCATAGGGGCGTTTGTCAGCCACAAGATTTGACTTATATCGGTATCTGTAGCTTGACATCCCATCCCATTAGGTCTGGGGAGGCCACCTGCCTGCACTTGCTCCACACAAGCACTTTGGTGCTTTTGAGAAATTAAAGCAAAAGGAAGAAGCCTAAATAAAAGTAGTAGGTGGTTAAGAGCGAATGAGAAATTTGCATTTCAGTAGTTTTTTGAAAAGTCAAGGCACAACAAGGACTGATTGTAAGTCAAGGCTAAACTGAATGATTCTGTGCACTAGACAGGATAACTCTCAACAATCCTTGTAAGTATATACATTTTTTAATTATTATTTAGTTTTTTCAGATTTTGAAATTTACTAACAATTATCAAACAACCAACATAGAATGAGAATTCCAAAGAATCTCCTAGACTTTCCTCTTCGCCTTTGTGGGTCCTTAGATTAACCTTTTCCTTCTGCATCTTGTCTATGAGTCCAAATCTATTAAATCTCCATTATAACCAAAATTCAGCCTTAGACTACAAGTGTTATTCCAATCCCACTAATACTTTTAATTGTTTGCAATATGTATATACATCTATTCAGATGGTAAAGGTAAAAGTAATGGACCCCTGGACGAATTCAACTATGGGGTGTGGCTGAAGGAACCAGCATTTTGTCCACATACAGCTTTTCCGGGTCATGTGGCCAGCAGGACTAAACCGCTTCTGGTGCAACAGGACACCGTGACGAGTGTCAGAGCCCACGGAAACGCCATTTACCTTCCCGCCACAGTGGTACCTATTTATCTACTTGCGCTGGTGTGCTTTCAAACTGCCAGGTTGACAGGAGCTGGGACAGAGCAATGGGAGCTCACCCTGTTGTGGGGATTCAAACCTTGCGATCAGCAAGCCCAAGAGGCTCAGTGGTCTAGATGGAGGACAGCCTAACAGGGCCTTCGTATGGCTGCATCAGGAAAATAACACATTATCAGTGTAGGCTATGCCGCTTAATTTGTACTTTTTAATATTATTACTATTATTATTTTTATTATTTGTTGAGCCAGATAGGAATGTAAAAAACAGAATGTATTTAAAAGCAACGAAGCATTTTTAATCGAAGAAAGATGGGGATTTCTTTTGTGAGACTCCAGTCTTGCATCCTCTCCTAGAAGCATCCCATATTCTTAGATGTGACGTTGCCTTGGCAACCACACTTGGTGACCTCGTTATTTCAACCTAATCCTGCTTTGAAATTATAGTTGCTCCACCCTTTTGCCTGGCTAGGCTGATAACATAATCATTGTAAATGAGGATAGGGGGGGTTCGCCAGCAAGATACCATTTCCCTTGTGACATAGGACTAGTCTCACGTTATCAAGAAAATATACCAACAATTAAAGTGCATAAATCTCAATGCCCCAGAAAAGGTAGCATTTGGAGATTATTATATTTTGTGTGTGTGAAGTTTTGCCATTCTGCTTTGCAAAATGCTACTGCAGTGTTGTGTTGCTTTAATTGGAAACTAAGATTCTTTTTCGTTTTGTTTCGTGTTTCCATTCCTAGAACCGCAAATCTAAAAGAATTAAAGTGTAGGCGTCCATTATGCATCTGATTTGACTACAGATAAATACACAACGCATGATTAAAAATATACTTTTGTGGTGAGGGTTGCTCTCCTTTATTTAAAAAATATTTTTTAAGAAACTCAATGGCTACTTAGCTCTTTGGCCATGGTGGGAAAGAAATATATGTGCTCATCTTATGTCCATGTTACATGATGTTGCAGTAGACTGATTTGACCAAAGAACATATTTCATTGTTGTCTCTTTTTCATTTCTGTAATTTTTAGCTTGATCCCAACAAGTTAAAGACTTCTTTTTTTGGTAATTGTAAGTTTTTACAAACTGTTTTTAATGTTGTATTTTAAATTCTGTTAACACACCCTGGGAGCTTAGGGTGAAGGGCAGGTAACAAATTGAAGTGAAAACATCATCACCATTCCAGGCAAAAATAAAATATTTACAATCTGATCCTATGATGAATTCAGTGAAACCAAGGGCCCTCATGTTAATATGAATTGTGAAACCCTTGTGGCACATGAAGCACAGTGAACCAACACCAGCTGATGACATGGCTCCCCAAATCAACACCGACTGTGGAAACTTCACACTGGACTTCAAGCATCTGGCATTGTGTGCCTCCCCATTCTTCCTCCAGATTCTGGGACCTTGGTTTCCAAATGAGATGCAAGCACTTCATGCTTCCTTCCACTTCATGCTTCCTTCCACAGACGAGCTTTATGGGGATGCTGACTTCATTTTCCAGCAGGACTTTGGCACCTGCCCACACTGCCAAAAGTACCAAAACCTGGTTCAGTGCCCATGGGATTACTGTGCTTGATTGGCCAGCAAACTCGCCTGACCTGAACCCCATAGAGAATCTATGGGGCATTGCCAAGAGAAAGATGAGATACATGAGACCGAGCAATGCAGAAGAGCTGAAGGCTGCTATTGAAGCTTCCTGGTCTTCCATAACACCTCAGCAGTGCCACAGGCTGATAGCATCCATGCCACGCCGCCTCGAGGCAGTAATTGATGCAAAAGGGGCCCAAACCAAGTACTGAGTACATATGCATGCTTCTACTTCTCAAAGGTCCAATATTGCTCTATTTGCAGTCCTTGTTTTGCTGGTTTCATTTAATATTCTAATTTTCTGAGATTGTTAATTTGGGGTTTTCATCAGCTGTACGCCATGATCATCACAATTATAACAAATAAAGGCTTGACATATTTTGCTTTGCATGTCATGAGTCTATCTCATATATTAGTTTCACCTTTTAAGTTGAATTACTGAAATAAATGAACTTTTCCACGATATTCTAATTTTCCGAGTTTTACCTGTAGGATTGCATTGCCAACCAGTTGTATCCATCTGGTCTGAAGTCTGCCATTTTGTTTCTTTACTTGTTTTGCTTTATTAATTGTGTCGTTACCATCATCATCATTGGCAGGCCATTGGCATGGACTGCAAGGGTTATAAAGCAATTCAACCAAATCAAGTTCAGTTTCACTTGCCTGTTAGAACATGGGTCCTAATCTTGAAAAGTTTTATGTCCTGTTTTGTCTTACAGTAGACCAGCAGAAATTATTATTATCTCCATTCAGTAAGGCTATGGTGGATTCTTAGGTGGGTTCTTAGGTGGGTTCTTACTCAAGCAAAAATCATGTTAGTAATTCATGGTCAAACTGGATAATTTTGCTGGAGTATCTGCAGTTTTGAAGGAAAGTGGTGGCTGCCTAGTAAGTAAGATAGAGGTATTAAACTTGGAGGAGCATCACCAAGCATGTTGTTGTTGTTGTTGTTTAGTCGTTTAGTTGTGTCCAACTCTTCGTGATCCCATGGACCAGAGCACGCCAGGCACTCCTGTCTTCCACTGCCTCCTGCAGTTTGATCAAACTCATACTGGTAGCTTCGAGAACACTATCCAACCATCTCGTCCTCTGTCGTCCTCTTCTCCTTGTGCCCTCCATGTTTCTCAACATCAGGATCTTTTCCAGGGGGTCTTCTCTTCTCATGAGGTGGCCAAAGTATTGGAGCCTCACCTTCACGATCTGTCCTTCCAGTGAGCACTCAGGGCTGATTTTCTTAAGAATGGATATCATCAAGCATACACACAAGTAATTCATATTCTACTGGGACTACCACGGTTTTTTAAAATTCCCGGTTTTGCAAGTCTCCTGCTGCATGGATTGCCTAGCTGTGGAAGACTATGATTCTGGTATCACAGAGAGGCTGACAAGATATTGCAGAAGATGCTGCCATCTTAATAAAGCATCTCTGTCCTTTCTAGGATTCTAATGTCATTGGAGCTATCCCAAGAAAAGCAGCAAAAGTGAAGTGAAGTCTGGGAAGAAAAGGTCATGGGGTAAAAAGCTTTTATTGCAAATATATTGACTTAAAAAAAAGGTAAAATGTTTTAAAATGTGCCTGCAAAAAGCATGTCACCTAACTTAGGGAATGCCTCTTCTAAGATGGCTATCTCATACCCTGATTTGTCCCAGTCTCTGTCGTTGCGTGTTTGCTTGAGAGCTGGCACAATTGTTCAACTGCTGTTGCTAACACGCTGCTAAGTAATGGATCCGCAGAGCAGATTTAAGGAATTGCTTAGAATTTTTGAGTCACAAATTGTGGAGAGGAGTCAAAGATGGGGAGGAAAATGGAGGAGGTAAGAACATCTTCTTTAAAAAAAAGTCCCGGTGTCTGTGGCAAGAGTGTACAGCACAAATGGGAAATGTGTGTGTGTGTGTGTGTGGGAGAGAGAGAGAGAGAGAGAGAGAGAGAGAGAGAGAGAGAGAGAGAGAGAGAGGGAGGGAGAGGGGGAGAGAGAGAGAGAGAGAGACAGAGAGATGACAATATAAAAAGAAGCAAAGGTAAGGAAATTGTTGATGGGTGAAGAGCCAGCAGCACAAAGTACTTCATATAAATTGGTACGCCAAGTGCAGCTGCTCATAGCAAGAGGCTAACCACAGTAATGGATATTCTCAGGACCAGAGCTGGATGCTGGGACCCCTTTATCTTACCGGCACCCCTTTGCACTGAGTTAATCCAGGAGTCCAGAATTCTCTGATGTTGCTGCCCACCCAGTAAGCTTGGCATCAGCCTTTCATGTTTCCTGCATCATGTGAAGTGCTGCTCTTAGAAAGTCCAGAAACTGCAGCTGTTCAGAATGTGGCTGCTGAACATTTTAACTGAGAACGTATACTTGATCAGTTCTGAAAGGGCTTCAGCGGTTGCCAGTTCCTGAGTTCAGTTACAGGTACCGGTGCTTATCCGTAAATAGTTCAGCCCTGAATAGTTTGGGATCCAGGAATGCCTGCTCACATATTGATCTACTTGCCATCTACCAATGCTTCTGCCATTGGAAGACGACAAGAGAACCTATTTGAATGTGTTGCCTTAATTATGGAATTCCTCACCCAAAGAAACTTGCCTGATCCCTACTTTGCTTTCCATTTTTGCCACTAAGCAACTCTTGGGTCGTGTGTGTGTGTGTGTGCGCGCGTGCGCGCGTGCTGATACACACACACAAAAATATATATTTGTGTGTGTGTGTGTGTGTGTGTGTATATGTTTAATAACCCAGCCTGCTGTTTTTAATTGCTATGCTGTTTTGTAGCTGCTGCTGTTTCAAGGAGTACTCACGGTTACGCAATACCGGCACCTCTTTTTGTAGCACGTACTGTAACAACTTAATGGTGTGTGCTGGCACCTGTTTTTCTAGGGAAAGAAAGCTCTACTGTTATCTTTGGTCTGTATTGTATCTTTTAATTTGTTGCAAACTTCCCTGGGATCACTCAGATCAAGAGTGGTATACAGTACAAGCCTTTTTAAATAAAGCAAAATAAGTTGTAAGAGAAGTTTTGAGTAAGATGGGAAATGTTTGTATCGTGTCAAAAATGTCAGCGCACCATGGCACAAACAATTGCGGTTCTGTATTTCAGCAAAGAGAAAGAGAGGCTATGGATTAATTCATAGATTTTGGCTAATTTTCTCACCTTCAGTGTTTCCCTTTTTGCAAAAGGGCACAAACACCTTAGATGATGTCTTTCACGTTCTTAATTCCACAACAAAAAATGTATATATGTGTAATCTGACAAATCATTTGTGGCTGAGCAACACATGCTTGAACGATTTATTCTGTGCGACTTATCACTTTCTGCTTTATATTTTTATATCCTGCAAAAAAAAAAACTGAATTGGAAAAACATTTGTGAGTGTTTGGCGCCGCTTTGGAGTAAATCGGACGATGTTGGGTTTGGGGTGAAATCTTGATCCTATGGTTTAGGGCATCAAGGGCTCATTTGGGGAGGAGGCACCATGAAACGTAGCGTTTTGACCGCCAAACGTTGCAGGGGCCTTTTCCCACCATTCGGCACCGCTTTGGATTGAAGCGGATGTTGGATTTTGGGTGAAATCTTGACCCCGCAGGTAAGGGTGCCGAGGGCTCGTTTTGTGGGGCACCGTGAAACGTCGTGCTTTCACCGCCAAATGTTGCAGGGGGCCTTTGACCGACGTTTGGTGCCGCTTGGCAATGAATTAGATGACATCAGGTTTTCCATGAAACCGTGACCCTGCGGGTTAGGGGGCCGAGGGCTCGTTTTGTTGGGTGCCTTGAAACGTGGGGTCTGTACATACTTGTAGGAGCTCCAGTATCGGAGACAGTGTGCTTCTGAATTCCAAGTGCTGGGCAGCACAAATTTGCAAGCCTGTTCTGTTTCTGGGCTTTGCATAGGGCTCTGGTTGGCCACTGTGAAAATAGGATGCTGAGCCTTTGGTCTGATCCAGACAGGCTCTTTAATGTTCTTCTAAGACCAGCCTATAAACAGTTATGTACCTGGACACTTTTGATGAGTAAGAATGCTGGCATCTGTCCATCTTGAGAGTCAATGGAGAAGTGCAGCTTTGGAAATGAGGTCAAGCTGTTGGAAGGTTGCAGTACCTTTAGAGACCAATGCAGGAGAGACATGTTTTGTTGCAGCTGGGAGAGCTGAAGGCGTCCAGTTGTGTTGCTGCAGCGCACTTGAGGTTGCAGACAATTTTGTCTACCTGGGTTCCACCATAACCAGAAGGTGCTCCACAAAGCTAAGCTGGACAAGTGTATTGGCAAGGCGGCTACACAATGGATTACCTCTCCGAAAGGGTATGGGAGAATGTAATTCAATTAAGCAGACAATTTGGTTGATTTTTATTTATTTGTTCATCTGCTTTCCCTTGGAACAAATTGGACCGCTACATCACCCCCAATGACATTTGGTTTCTTCTCTCGTTTTGTCCGGGTTCCCAATCCTCCATTATTATTATTATTATTATTATTATTATTATTATTATTATTATTATTATTATTAATTTAATCATACCCTGCCTTTTTCCAAGGCAGACTCAAGGCAACTTAAGGATAAGATAACAACAGCTAAAACACATAGGGGGAAAATAGTTTAAAAGTTTAAAAAGCTAAAGTTTAAAACTAAAAAGTTTTAAATATAACGTAATTGACATAAAAACAGCACAGCACCAGCCCTTTCCAAAAGCCTGTTGGAATGAGAAAGTCGCCTGCTGGCAGAAGGACAACAAGGAAGGAGCCAGTCTAGTTCCTCTAGGGAGGGAATTCTGAAATCTGGGAGCAGCCACCACCAAGAAGGCCCTCTTCTTCATCCCTACCAAGCATGCCAGTGGATGTGGTGGGACCAAGAATAGCCCCCCTCCCCCGATCTCAGAACCCAGGCAAGCTTGTATTGCATGTTTGATCAGAATTAGGTGGCTGTGGATCCGCAATGCTTGTCTGTTATAATTATGTATTTCTTCACATACATTTTCTGTTGACTTAATGATGACTAAGGGCCATACTAGACATGCACTTAAATGAGTAACAGGTAGCAACATATCTTTATTTATCCTAAACAAAATTCATGCCCGGGGGTATAGGAGCCAACTCCTAGGGGCCAAGGTCCCTTCGACTCCCCCCTTTGGGGGGCCGGGCTCCCCCAAAGTTGATGGGCATTCCCATTCAATTTTGTGTGCACCTTGTGATCTATTATGCAAAGTGGGGCTTACCTGCCCCCACTCCATTTTTAATTCAAGTTGGCACCCTTGCCGCCCCCCCCGATTCACCCTGTGAAGGCATTCCCTCAACAAGACTGGAGGACCTCCGTTCTTAACTCAGTGCAGGAGTGAACAGATGAGCTTCCGCTTTGCAGTGAAAAATGAAACTCCCTTGTGCTTGAAACCAGTTAAGACACACCACAATTGCCTCACTACGTAAATCATGTTCAGAATACCACAACTCACACATAACTGGCTGTAAAGTAACATAACATTATATATAATAAAACTGTAATCATCATATCAAAAAATTGCAAAGCACAGTTCCTGATGGCAATAACATATCATATTACTTTTAACCATCTATATGTTTTTATTGTCGTGAAGTCCAAGGATAGTCAAGTCCAAAGATTGTCAAGTCCAACAATTACAATGTACAGTTCCTGTTGGCAATGCCATTTCATACTGATATGTTCCTTCTGCATCGTCCTTTGTCTTAAAAGTGTAACAAATGAACTTGCCTTCTGCATAGTCTCATGTCTTGAGACTTTAACAAACAGGTAAAGGGACCCCTGACCATTAGGTCCAGTCGTGACCGACTCTGGGGTTGTTGAGCTCATCTCGCTTTACTAGCCGAGCTTCCAGGTCATGTGGCCAGCATGACTAAGCCACTTCTGGCAAACCAGAGCAGCGCACGGAAACACCATTTACCTTCCCGCCAGAGCAGTGCCTATTTATCTACTTGCACTTTGATGTACTTTTGAACTGCTAGGTTAGCAGGAGCTGGGACTGAACAACGGGAGCTCACCCCATCACGGGGATTCGAACCGCTGACCTTCTGATCAGCAAGTCCTAGGCTCTGTGGTTTAACCCACAGCGCCACCCGCGTCCAACAAACAGAACTACTTAGTAACAATAAGGCAGCTGATGATAGATCAGTTCTCAGGATACACCCTTGTTTCGCCCATTGGGCTTCTTCAGCAACAAGGTTTCCAGGAGATATTTCAGCAGGTTTTTTCAGCCAAAATAGTGCACAGGAACGCAGAAGTTGCCAGTCAGAGATGCTCCGTATCAATGATAATTGAAACTAAGCTATACAGTGAATGAATGAATTTATTAATACGGTCACAGACCAGCATCAACACACACAATATCACAGATCATAAAAAAAATATCAGAAATACAAGGGACAATATGAATATAACAAGGCTTTAAATATAAAAATTAAAATTAATTGTTAGTGTGTCCCCTGTAATTAACATTTAGGGGTTTGAACATTATGGGATACCACTTGCTTCTTGCGATTGATTGCAGACGCACAGAATTTAGCTACATTTAATGTAGTCTTGGGATTCTTGTCCTCTAGCAGTAGTTTTAAACTATGGTATTCCGATTCTTTCCTGGACTTTTGCAAAACAGGTGTGATAAAAGTCAAACGTATATCCTCATAAAGACGACAACGTAATAGTACATGTGAAGCAGTTTCAACTTTCAACGAGCCACAAGGACAGACCCGTGCTGTGTGTGGTTTACCCTCAAATCTGCCCAAGCTATACAGTGGTACCTCGGGATGCGAACGGGATCCATATCGGAGCCCCGTTCGCATCCTGAACAGAACGTAAGACGTGACAGCGCGTCTGCGCGTGCTGCGTTTCGCCACTTCTGCGCATGTGTGACGTCATTTTGAGCGTCTGTGCATGCGCGAGTGGCGAAACCCAGAAGTAACGCGCTCCATTACTTCCGAGTCACCGTGGAGCACAATCCGAAAATATTTATCCTGAAGCGTATTTATCCTGAGGTATGACTGTATAGGAGCAATCCCTGGGCAGGGCAGGTGCAGGCAATTAGAATTAAATATTCTTAAAGAGACCTAATTGCAATGATACCCCAACCGATGGAAATCTAATATGTTAAGTATTCCACATCTTCATTTCTATACGCTATTACAAATTTATCAAACTTATGCAGTGAGGCTTAATCATCAATGCATCCCATCTGGCAAATCGTCATTGCAGTCTCCACAATGGCAAACAAGATACATAGCCCACCACGCCAAGCCCACCAGTTTATGCTGTGGCTGCCAGGTCAGACAGACAGACAGACAGACAGACAGACAGACAGACAGACACACACACACACACACACACATTAGTCCTGACCAATGCCTTTGACAGAGTGTTTGCCTTTGTTGACTGATGTTATTTCAGAGGGCACTAGCATATGGTATAGAAGGGTATCTGCCCAGTTTGCACGTCTAAGGATTATTATTTTAAAGGTGTGTAGGCGGGGTTTGGATTCATAAACATTAAATACCAGATCGGGTTAGCTTTTGTGAACACATTGCTAACATTTTAAAGTACATTTCTGCTTTAATAAATAATCAGATTTGCAAAAATCATCCAGCGAGTCGTTTTCCTTATTGACATTCTGGGGCTGTAGGACTAGAATAGCAAATAATTAAAAGAAATAATGATATTAATTTTTTTTAAAAAAAACCACCTTGCTTAGTACAGGACATTTTTACAACAGTGAGGATCGTAAGGCGGTTGGAGAAATTGTTATCTATTTGCTAATCATACAATGGGTACTTGAAGGGGGGAAAGGGGAAGAGGAGAGATTTAGAACAACAGAATGTCTCTGCTGTGTTTTGGTAAGATGGAATATATATATATATATATATATATATATATATATATATATCCTTCTTTTAGATCACTAGTGACTCCCAGTGGTGAAATTTAACAGCTGCACAGAAACCTATGAAAAAGAAATAGCTGTTATCACAACTGAACATTTGATCAGTGGGGAACCCAGCCTCTCCATAAACTTTTAGTGAAATAAGTGCCAAAGATATGTTTCAGAAGATAAATTAAATCATCTATTGAAATATACTCAGAGTCGAGAGTGGATTTCATGCTCTTTATTCAACTCATAGTGAGGAGAAGGAATGGAAGTTCCCCCAGAATGTCTGCTTTATATACATTATTACACAATGGGCCCCACGTGATTGGCTAATTCCGGGATTCACCTGTATGCCAATCAGGTTGCGGATTCACTTCCACCTGGAGCTGGATTGGGTGGCTCCTGTGGACCAATCAGACTGCTACATTCTGAATCCGATTGTTCTAGGACCAATCAGACTGCTGCATTCTGAATCCGATTGTTCTAGGACCAATCAGACTGCTGCCTTTTGGATCCTATTCAACTCAGTACATAACATCTATGTTTCTCTTGTTGTGATGGTGGTGGTTAGCAACAGCATTTTATTTAGTAGTATGCAAGCTGCAATTTTCCTAGCATTGCCTGAAGACCCCAAGACACTGGGTCAATACCTACCAACTTGCAGTGTACAGTATGTCCCCTGTCCTACTAATGCTGAACTGTCAGAGGGGGGCAGAGACCCGGGGACAGGGCTGTGCTGACATCAGCAGGAAGGCCAGCAGGTATAGTCCATCTCATCCTTTCAATTTGGATTTGGCATACGTGTTGTGGCAAAGATCTGTAATGGCCTTTTAAATGAGGCAATATCTCTTTAAAAAAAATAATTTTTATTACTTTTCCATTTAAACATATATAATCACATGGTTATTAAATAATAATAATAATAATAATAATAATAATAATAATAATAATAATGATGATGATTTGGCTGGGCTTCCCCAGCCACTCTGAGCAGCTTCCAAAAAATATTAAAATACTGTAAGACATCAAACATTAAAATCTTCCCTAAACAGGGCTGCCTTCAGATGTCTTCTAAAAGACTGGTAGTTGTTGTTCTCTTTGACATCTGATGGGAGGGCGTTCCACAGGGCGGTTGCCACTACCAAGAAGGCCCTCTGCCTGGTTCCCTATAAATTGGCTTCTCGCAGCGAGGGAACTGCCAGAAGGCCCTCGGCGCTGGACCTCAGTGTCCGGGCAGAACGATGGGGGTGGAGATGCTCCTTCAGGTATACTGGACCAAGGCCGTTTAGGGCTTTAAAGGTCAACACCAACACTTTGAATTGTGCTCGGAAACGTACTGGGAGCCAGTGTCGCTCTTTCAAGACCGGAGTTATATGGTCTCGGCGGCCGCTCCCAGTCACCAGTCTAGCTGCCACATTCTGGATTAGTTGTAGTTTCTGGGTCACCTTCAAAGGTAGCCCCACATAGAGCGCATTGCAGTAGTCCAAGCGAGAGATAACTAGAGCATGCACCACTCTGGCAAGACAGTCCGCAGGCAGATAGGGTCTCAGACTGCGTACCAAATGGAACTGGTAAACTTCTTTGGCTCTTTAGAGCCTGTCGACTTCCGTTCCTCCCACCCCTTGACTTTCAAAACTAACCATTATATCACAGCCTTTTATATATTTTCCAACTCTAAAATAACTGCAAAAACGCAAAACAAATAGCAAAAAAACGACAGACCTCGGCGTAACACTCAAAGCGGAGCACGTTCTGCTTCCGAAAAAAGTTTGCAAACTGGACACTTACTTCCGGGTTTGCAGTGTTTGGGTTCCAAGTTGTTTGAGAACCAAGGCGTTTGAGAACTAAGGTACCACTGTACCCGCCCCCCCCCGCCCCGTATGACTGGGGTAGCAGATTTTGTTAAAGACTTGAGCTTCTTTCAAACATTTCACTAATTAACATATTATTTGTGTAATAGTCTGCAATCCGTTTTAAAAATCTGAAGTGGCTTTTGTTGTGCATCTATAATTGCTGCAAACCGAACTGCAAAAAATGCTAAAGATTTCTTTCAATAAAAAACCAGAGGCCTGCCTCCTGGGAATAACAGATTCAGATATTCCGCAAAAGAGGAAGGGTATCTTTTTATATGTGACCATGGCAGCAAGAGTTCTGATCGCGGCAAAATGGAAGAGTAATGAAATCCCCTCTATACAAGATTGGATCCAAAAGCTGACAGAATATGCCGAATTAGATGGTCTATCAGAAAAAAATTAAGAATAAATCAAAACAGGAATTTGTTTCAAAATGGGAGGTTTTCAAAGAATATCTGAAAAATAAATATAGTAGTTTAAATTCTGTTGCAGTCAAGGAACTTCAGTAATAGTTGCAAGGTAGATATAAGAAATAAGATTTATTAAGAATAAGTTTAATTATGATAAAAGTGTGTATTGGCAATAAGTAATATGAAATTGAAATATGGACTAGACGGGAGGTCGGGTCTTTAGTGTTAAGACCAATATATGTTTTTTTGTTTGCTAAGAAAATTATGTGTCTATAGTTATTCCTGTGTGTAATTTGGTATTTGTGTTTTTTTTCTTTTTTCTTGCTGTATCAATAACAATCTTTTAAATATATATATATGTAAATGCTGCAAACCACTTTGTGTGTATGCACGTGTGTATTTGTGGTATACAAGTATTTTTAAAGTAAATAAATAAATACTTCTAAACCACGCTTCATCAGAACATAAAAGGAGATCCTTTGCAGTTTGTTCTCTCGGTGGCTAACCAGAAGAGTATGGAGGCCCACAAACAAGACCCGAGTACCACTGAGTCTTCCTAGCAACTAATATTCAGAGGCATACTGTCTCCAATAGTGGAGCCAGAACATAACCACCATATCTAGTAGACATCAATAGCCTTAGCTCTTCCAACAAGTCTTTTAAGTTGAGGTCTCGAGTCTGCATCTGTTTTGGAATTGTTTAAGAAGTTTTTAATTGTTTTATCACTTGCGTGCCGAGGTCCCCAAGCCACCCCTCAAAATAATTCACAAATCACACATTTTTTTTTTTATTTTGGCCACAACTTTATTAAAATACATAATCTGTGAGTGGTTGTTTAGACATTGGTTAAGACTTTCTGTCCCCCCACCTGGGACAGAACTGACTACCGAACTCCCTCGGAAGCCAGTGAAGGGAAAACAATATTGGAGAGCAATGGAGCTGAGTCACAGGCCCTCACTGCTCACCCAACCAGCTCCCCAGGGCTTGCTGGCCCTGGTCCCATTTTAGGGAATGGACGAAATTGTGGCAAGCCCCTGGATTCCTTTAACAGAATTCTCTTCCGCACCACCATTGGAGGGGCAGGCCCAGCCTATCCTTACCCCTCCTCCAACCAATTTTTTATAAGCAATGCCTAACCGCAACCTTACATGTTGTGACGATTTGCTAGGCAAAAACCAAATGGCACCAGCCAATCAGCCAAATGGACAAAATTCCTATTAGGCCCCTGCCCCAACGGCAGACGACCCCATGACAGGCATAGCAAGGTCAACCGGAACTCAGGGCGGGCGGGTGGGTGATCTGATGCACTCAGAGAAAGAGAAAGCAAAAGCTGAGGGCCCCAATATTTAAAGCCTTTGGTCCCACCCACCACATTGCAACATGCAATTTGCCCCAGCGACCCGGCCATCCGATCGTTGCCCCAGGCCAGCTCACTTTTAACATGCCTGGCAACAGAGGGTTGGCTTGGCAGACCCTACCGCAACACGTGCTCTCATTTCAGGGAGAACACACTTTGTTACATAACATCCTGGGCTCCTATGGATGGGCAGAATATAGATGTAATAAATTAAATTAAATTAAATTCGCCAGAGTTAAGAGCAATTAATTAAATGCTGTCGTTTTCCTTAATGAACGCAAGGGCAGGAAAGGGGGTATTTGACAAGGAAGGTAAAAAAGAGGAGAGAACGAATGTTTCCTATCTGTTCTGTTGCACAGAAGTTGTTTGAGTTGTACTGTCAGTTTTCTGTTAGGGCAAATATCGAGTTTGGTTACCACTGCGCAGTTCTGACATCACTAGTGTCAGCTATTGCTTGTGCCATCACTAAAAAGCACAAACGTTTTGCCATTTGAGGCTCCAACATACATGCAGCACAATCTTAGGAATGTCTCCTCAAAAAGCCAGTCAAATCCAACTTGTTCAATGGGACTTAGCCCCAGGTGTGTTCAGAGCCTTAGGCTACTCAAATCCCATTGACTTCAGCCCATGTTTGCACATAATCCACATTCTGTTAGAACTGCTTTTGTTTTTATTTAAAATGCATTTTTGACCACAAGGTGTCACTGTGCGGTTTAACAGAATTCCTTAAAATGACATGGAAGGATCTGTAGTCAGAGAGAAAGAGAGAATTGTAGAGCTGGAATGCATCTTCAGAGTCATCTAGTCCAACCCCTGAAGTGCAGAAATCTCAACTAGATCCTACATGATCCTATGACCATTGGCTCAGCCCACCAAAGTCTGCACAGAGGGTCATTCGAAGGCTATGCATGCTTGCTTGGAAGGCTAGATTTAATCTACCAAATACCTACAATGTACCGTATTTTTTGCTCTGTAAGATGCACTTTTCCCCTCCTAAAAAGTAAGGGGAAATGTGTGTGCGTCTTATGGAGCGAATGCAGTCTCCATGGCTTCAGCGAAAGCAACGTGAAGCCTCCGGAGCGGCTATCCCTCTAAAATTGCCCCTCTAAAACTAGGTGCGTCTTATAGAGCGAAAAATACGGTAATTATGGAACTTCCACTGCTCTGTGTGTGTGTGTGTGTGTGTGTGTGTGTGTGAATGCACATTGCCCTTCTCCTCTTCCATTTTAAAATTTGCTCCGCCCATCTCCCTTCCCTTACTTCAGTGGTATCCAGTGGTATTCAGAAGGCCAGATTTGATGAAGTGAAGGGCCATGAGGCCCATCAGGATTTTACCCCAGGAAATAAACTGCCACAGGGGCTGGATTAAACCAACCAGCGGGCCGGATTAGGCCCTCGAAATTGACTTTGCACATGCCTGCCTTACTTGGATAACAGGAGTGAAACAAACGCTCTCTTTCATGCTAGGGCAATTTCTGGCAGTGAGGCCCAAAATCTAGAGGCAATCTGTATGCAACAGGCTGGTCTCCAGTTCTCGATTACCATTGCCACCACTTGATTCGCTAGATGTGTTTTTTTAAGCTGGGGTGGGGAGATTATCTCAGTAAACCCTACAACAGTCGTGTAAGACAGGCCGTTATTAAACCCATATTACGTGGGAGGGTGATGTGACGAGTTGTTTAGTACAAAAATTATCTGTTGATTTCCCAGTTTACAGTCTTCACTGCTCCACACCACAGCTATAGTGACAGAGGTTGAATGCCCAGTAAAAACTAAATGTTGCCACTGGCTATTATTCTCTATGAGGACCACTCCCCTCACCCCCATTGCTTCCTATACTTTGCAATGGAATTATAGAAAAGCAACTGTTCAATTTTAAGACCTCAATTGCCATAAAATCTGCCGTGGCATGTAACTCTAATCCCTCTATCAGATCTCATATTCTGGATATAAAGGATTCACTAAAATGCCACCATGTGTGTATTTGCTCTTACAGAAAAGTTCAATCATAAAATACAAATGGCGTAACTACCAGAAGGGAAGTTTTTAGTAGATGACACGTGAATGTGTTATCAGAGACTGAACAAACACAGGGACAAATTCACTGAAAACCCATGTTTCAGTCTGTGTAGGACAACATGGCAGTCCATTTTAGAAGGCCCAAAAAATCTCCGGAAAATGATATGAGGTGGACTCTAACCAAGGCATGTAGTTTGAATACGGGCTTCAGGAAGCCATTCCCTTTCTTCTGTGGGTGGGGGAATCATAATGCCCTAATTTGCACACACAAATCTAGTTTATTATAACAACATTCTTGTAGTTTGCTTCTGAAAGGATCATAGACATTCACCTCAAATACCATGCTTTTCAGCAGAACTGGTTCATACATTAAGCCGCAAGTAATCGAGGGATGTGGGATGCGGGTGGCGCTGTGGGTTAAACCACACAGCCTAGGATTTGCCGATCAGAAGGTCAGCGGTTCGAATCCCCGCAACAGGGTGAGCTCCCATTGTTTGGTCCCTGCTCCTGCCAACCTAGCAGTTCGAAAGCACACCAGTGCAAGTAGATAAATAGGTACCGCTCCGACGGGAAGGTAAACGGCGTTTCCATGCTCTGCTCTGGTTCGCCAGAAGTGGCTTAGTCATGCTGGCCACATGACCCAGAAGCTGTACGCCGGCTCCCTCAGCCAATAAAGTGAGATGAGTGCCGCAACCCCAGAGTCGGTCACGACTGGACCTAATGGCCAGGGGTCCCTTTACATTTAAATCAAGGGATGTACAAGCCAACAGGCAGCCTTGGAAAAAAACAACACCCTGGAAAATTGGAGTAAACAAATTCAGATGTCAAGGAAAACAGCAGAAGAGGCTGAGCAAATCTAGTGTTCAGAAGCAGACACAGTTCCTTAAGTGAAAATGAAGTTTTGCTGGCGAAAATGCCCTTTGCTTCAGTTATCTAAATCTTGAGGTCTAGCACCTTTGTTGCAGATTCCTGTACTAGACTGTCCTTCTATTAAAAGGAGGGGTCAGTGAAGTCCCACGACTTGCTTTGGAGACAAAAACTGACAGCATTTGATGTAAGAGTACATAAGAGACCACATAAAATGTACAACTTGCGGGCTTCTAAACAAGTTTATTGAAGACAAAATTCAATATATGGCAACATCCGCAACTGGGGCTATTTTAGAGCACTTTTAAAAATCACCGTATGAAATTACAAGAGGCATGATGTGCATGACAAGTAATGAAGCGGTTTGCTGGTTGGTGCACACAGCTGATTGAAGGTGATGTTCCTGTACATACCATAAGCAAACATCCAGCTACATCTCTTTGTACAATAAGGCTTTGGACGACAACCTATGCCCCACCCCACCCCACCAAATCTTTCCCATAGCTTTGGTGAACTGGCTCCCTTTCGGAAAAGGTCTGAACTGTGCTGAATAGCTTTTAAGGCAAAATAATGTTTCCTCGTTCAACCTCGTCACTTACAAACAGCTCCCTAGGCAGTTGAGAGTAGGGGATAAATGGCTGGATCTTTTCTCGAGGGAAAAGCTCTGCACACATGTGTGTTGTAGGTGTATTGTTTAGCGAGAAGTCTGTCCAGGTAGAGGAGCATTTCAACACAGCCGCCTCCCGCAACACCGACAACAGCTTGCTGTGGTACAGTTTACAACCAATACTGTCATTTGTATGTTTTGTCCCACAGATTTCAATGGATCTTCTTGATTTATCACACAACATCCAGAAGGAAAGACAGTAAGACTGCATGTTTGGTCTGTGTTGATGTGACGGTTCATAATTACACCTGACGTAATTGACTATCTAGGCAGCATTCAAGTGTGGGGCAGAAACCCCAAGGCAGCAAAACTTCCGCAACAGTGAAATATATGCATTTCATATAATTAAAACACAGTTTTACTGCTCACTGTTTGCTTTTCTTAAGACTCGGCATAATTCTGTAGAAAATGCTGCAGCGAGGCCATCAGTGAATCTTCAAATTCACAGCCCTGATTCACAAGACGCTTTGTACCTTTGGATAATTAAGTGCACCTGGTTAACAACAAGCAACACAAATATGACCTCAGGTTTTGCTTGACAAATAAGAGCATTTTACTGGCAGAAAGAGAAGACTGCACAAACTACACACACACACACACTCTTTGCATCTCCACTTCACTGCTGTTTGCACGTGTGACCGCTCAGAGATGAGAAGGAGACAGCTCCGTCTTTCCTCCTGTGGTTACTACTTGGATCAGACTCCCAGAACATGGACGGTTTTTTCCAGTGATCCAGTCATAAAAGGTTCTGTTAAAAACAGAGATCAACATTTTGTGAATTAATCCAATTCCTAAAGCAGGCTTCCTCAACCTCGGCCTTCCCGATGTTTTGAGACTACAATTCCCATCATCCCTGACCACTGGTCCTGCTAGCTAGGGATGATGGGAGTTGTAGGCCAAAAACATCTGGAGGGCTGAGGTTGAGGAAGCCTGTCCTAAAGCTTCACGTTATAAATCAGCCTTTCTCAACCTGTGGGTCCCCAGATGTTGTTGAACTACAACTCCCATCACCCCTAGCTAGCAAGGCCAAAGCTCAGGGATGATAGGAGTTGTAGTCCAACAACATCTGGGGACCAACAGGTTGAGAACCACTGTATTTGAACTGCTTAAAAAAAAGTGTAGAAGCTTCTCAGTTCAGAGATTTTGTGTCCAACACTCCTCCTAAATACATTTCATACTGCAGTTCTATGCATGTTACCCAGAAGTAAATCCAGTGTTCAAAGGAGCTGGCTCCCTAGCAAGTGCTTAGGACTGCAGTCCTAACCTTGTCATTTTAGAATATTCAACATCTATCCATTCTTTCTTCTCTCTTATACATTTATATCCCACCTTTCTTCTGCCACGGAACCCACCTGAGGCCCTGACCAAGCCCATGACCGGCCTGATAAACTGAGTAACTTATATTTATTTTAATTTATTATTGTTATTTCTGCCGCAAGGAAGCAAGCCGTTATTATTCCCCTTCGACAGGAAATGAGTTTGAGAGACTGCAGCTTGCTTTGGGATGTTTCAGTTGGGTACTGAGTCCACCCTAAGCACTGCTACTGTCACCTGGAGGCACAAATGGCCTCGAAGGCTCAGAGTGCCTTCCACTAACTTCAGTTGGGCCCTAACTGGACAGGGACAGCCTAGCTACTGTTGTCTACAGTCTGGTAACCTCTAGGTTAGATTACTGCAATGCGTTCTATATGGGGCCACCTCTGAAGGCAGCCAAACAGGACTAGGCAGTGTTCTTGATTTGTACTGCCCAGGGTGGATTTTATTTAAATCAAATTGATTTAAATCACGATTTAAAATCATTATTTAAATCACAAGTCAGTAAGACTTGATTTATTTTTATTTTTATTTTTACAGGAAGACTCATTCTTGCTGGTATAATCTTAATATTTACAACCAGATGAAGGTTTCATTTTTGGAATAATAAATTTTCAGAGTAGTTTTTACAGTTATATCAAAAATTACTGATTTGATTATACTATTAGAAATACATAAGACAGATAATTATGAAACTATTGTGAGGTTTAATAAGTTAACTGTTTATGTTTGGACAACTTTTCTGCTGTACTTTATTGGAAGGAGAAAAATAACCATTTCTTTAATAACAATTTAAACAATTTATTTAACTAAAGCAATACAGTAACATTATATCATATGTATCCATGTTTGTTAACTGATGTGGTTAAACTTTTTTTTAAAAAAACACACCTTAGACTGAGTTTTAGCACACATGAAAAACTTAAAACAAATCCTTATTTCCTGATGAATAGCCTTTGGACTATAATATAACCTAAACAGAAAACTATCTTTAGAAAGATTTTTCCTCCAAAAGCATTTTATTTTAAAAAATCCAATTAAATTTTTTTTTAAATCCGATTTTGGGGGATTTTTTTTTTTAAAAAATCATTTATTTTTATCCACCCTGATGCTGCCTATGCACAGGCCATCAAGGCAATTTTGAACTGATCTGGCATCCATCAATTCCCACAACCGATGCTTTCAGAATCACTCTCCCAAGCCATGTTCAGCCACTTCCACTTCACAGAAGGGCATTTAACTTCCAGTGACTTAGGATCTGCACTCCAGAATTTGAAGGCACAGGCGACCTGGACGCTCTAAAGCAGCAGCTGTTGAGCAAGGAAGCCTCTGTTTACTCACTCGGCAATGAAATCTAACGGTGTCCAGGAGCTGACATCCGCATCAGGCATAGATTTCCTGTTCATTGGTGTATCCAAGGTAACCCTGGGGCAAAGAAAGATAAGCTCTTCAGTTGTACACTGCTGCATCTGATAAATGCTGCCTGCGTTTCTTCTCCGTCACAACGCACGCAGAACGTTGAGGACAGTGGAAGGTGGAGATTGCTCTTTTTATTAAGATTTTGCCTTCTCGGTGACTATGCTGAAACTGACTGCGCACCTTTGAGCAACAGGTATTTCTCACTTGCGTGCAAGCATCTTTTATCTAGAGGCAAAATGAAGTCTCACACAAATGGTGGCTGGGAAAAGATTAGGCACCTCTTCCAACTGCTCCTGTGAATAACATTATCTACCGTGGTACCTCGGGTTATGTTACCTTTGGGTAACGTAATTTCGAGTTATGAACGCGGCAAACCCAGAAGTCTGTACTTCTGCGTTTCGCCGCGCGCGCATGTGCAGAAGTGCTCTATTGCACCATGCGCATGCACAGAAGCGGCACCTCCAGATACAGACTTTTTGGGGTAAGTACGGACCCCTGTGATGAATTAAGTTTGTATCCGGAGGGTCCACTGTATTTCCAAAGCTGCTTTGCAGCATCTCACCTAGGACTGTCTCTCACATGCATGCTTGCTACATGCAGTTTGACCATCAGATGGTCAGTATCATGTCACTGCCACATAAATACACCATGGCTGCAGTCCTCAAACTGGTGCCCAGGAATAGCTGCCACTGATTTCAGGCGCTAATTAAATCCCGTTTTCAAAGGAAAGCATCAGACTGAAACTTCAACCTTATTCTGATAGCAGCAACAGACATACTCTAAAAAGTGCATTTTGAATAATGACCACCCGGGTATGAACAGAATTAACACATGCATTCATGGCCCCATAAACAGGACACAAGAATTAGGGCTGCAATCTGACCCATGCTTACATGGTTGCCTAAAGTCCCATTAAGAGTTCAAGATTCAAAGCAGGACTTCCCAATCTGTAGTTTGGTCCCTTAGCAACTATACCACTCAAATTATAAATTAATGCAAAACAAGAAAAGAGAAAGAGAGGGAGAGATACAGAGAGAGAAATCCAACACGTTCAAATTAAAAGTATTTGCTTTCAGCAGAGGGAAATTTAATGTTAATGAAATGTAAAAGTTAAATGGCGTGAATCCATCCCCTGTCCATGATTCTCAAGCAATTGCAATTTCGAGTTGACAGGCCAAGAGTTCACGTAGACCACAAACCACTGATTTCAAAGGTTGCTTCTTCAACATGGCACAAACTGGGCATATGAAAAAACCTAAAGCAGAGGGTGCTGTAGGGATGAAAATGCCACCACTTACGGGAGAATGGCAACCGCGGCAGACCCCGGTGGCAGCCCACTGTTTGTACCCGAGAGGCTCTGGCAAAGCTGGTGGACTGCTCCTTTGGCCATGCCATAACCTATCATTCCTAAAACAAAAGGAAGAAAACATCAGCTTTGTGCAATAAAAGGGAAGCAGAACTGTTTGAACGAGACACCAAAATATTGTCACCGTTTCACAGTACATCAGGAGAATAAACCCAAACTTTTCTGGCTTCTGGAAGGGAGCCGTCTAATGTGGTACAATTGTGAGGCTCCATCCCAGCAGCCCACTGTGTGCATACATCCACATGGGCACCTCTATGCGCAGTGGGACACTAGTGGCTGGCTCAGCTGTAATTTTGCAACAAGGAAGTCAGCCAAGAAATGGTGGGAGCAAAACCTAGTTGCCGCTGAAGGCCCAAAAGTCTCTGTCCCAGGACTGTACCACTTCAGACTGCTAAGGAGGGAGGGGACTGTCAGGGATTGTTGGTAGGGGAAAGAGGCTCCTGACTCAAACTTTCCAGGGTTCAAGCTTCAGGAAAACAGTGACACAAACAAGCAGCAAGTCTACAATCAGAACTATGTGTCTGAAAATGACCACCCAGTTTATTAAAGCCAATACCCTCTGATAAGGGATGCGGGTGGCGCTGTGGGTTAAACCACAGAGCCTAGGACTTGCTGATCAGGTCGGCGGTTCGAATCCCCGCGATGGGGTGAGCTCCCGTTGCTCAGTCCCTGATCCTGCCAACCTAGCAGTTCGAAAGCATGTGCAAGTAGATAAACAGGTACCGCTCCGGCGGCAAGGTAAACAACGTTTCCGTGCGCTGCTCTGGTTCGCCAGAAGTGGCTTGGTCATGCTGGCCACATGACCCAGAAGCTGTACGCCGGCTGCCTCGGCCAATAAAGCGATATGAGCGCCACAACCTCAGAGTCAGCCACGACTGGACCTAATGGTCAGGGGTCCCTTTACCTTTACCCTCTGATAAAGGAACTGAAGGGAACAAATTACATAACATCCCAACAAATAGAGATGCAATAATATAGTTCCAAACTATCTGTATCTGTATATCAGCAGAGAGCCACTGCTCTTCACAACTTTCGTCAAAGCATTTATCGTGACGGTCTATTGAAAAGGTTCGTCACTGGAAACTCTCAGCAGTTTTGGTCTCCGACAGCCACTTGCCTTCAGATATGCCAACTATTCTACACAGTGGCAACTTGAGTCATGCCGGTAGATTATAGGGTTTCCTTAATTATTTTAATTCCCAACCCATAAACATCCAGCATGCCAGGGAAAGACCCCTTTGCGGGATAGATTTTTTTATCTGCAAGGTTTTCTTGGAGGTGTGGGCTTGGTATGAAGGAACATCCCATAATGCTGGCCCCATGCACCCAAACACAAGTTTACTATCTCAAAGAGAGGTTCCCATTGAAGTCCACCTGTTTACCTTCTTTCCCTTTTCATTATATGTACAACAAAGTGTCAATCCCAGTGGCAGATGAACCCTACACTCTGCCACTTGTGACGATTGCCAATAGCAGAATAAATTAAGCAAACCTGTTCAGCTTACATAATCTATTCAGGTCACAGAATTCATCGTTTCCAATGCGGAATTTGGATTCCATGGTTAGAAGTTTGATTTTTAATGCAGAGTACACAGATGTCCTGTGACTGACATTCAGCATACTCAGAACCGACTGATTTATATCTATAGACTAAAGTTCATTGATTTCAGTGGGTCTGCTCAGATTATAGCTAGCAGTGAATATCGTTCAGTTTCCACACTCTTTTCTGTGTTAATAGTTACGAAATGGACCAGGAACATTCGTAACTATTGACAGAGGGTTGAAGGTCATTGGTCTTAGAAGAAGGCAGGTTAAAGGTAGGATCCATTGTAAACAAGCAGAGCTGCCACTCATTTTGAAGAAATAAAACAGCAGCCTAGCTTTACTGTGTCTCACAACTTAGAAATAACAGTGTGCTTATGAGCCTTCTGCTTTTTCACCCGCAAAATTTCTCTAGATTGTGGCTCTCAAGCATGGATCCCTTTACTGGAGTCAAAATGTCCTCTGAAAAGACCTTAACAGCTAGTCAACAGACACATTGCAGGACAAGAGAATTTGAAAGACTGGTTTATAATTGACACCACAAAGAATACTGGCAAAACACACCACGATATTTACCTGGAGTTCCAGCTAATGCTGCTTTGGCCCCTGTCAGGGTCAACAACCCCCCTTCCTTCAGGTGCTTGGTGGCCAAATGGCTAGAGATTGTTGACGTCCAAACACTTTGTTTCCACATCAGGTCAGTATTTTTGTATAAAGCTGGTGAGCAGAGAAAACCCAGGACACATTAGGCATCAAGACAGAACCAGCATGTACTGTTCCTTGCTCAAAACTGCAAATCTCCCTTAGTTTGTCATATTTCAGATCCTTGTTTTGAATTCCTTGTTTTGCAGCAGAAACTAAAAAAACAACAACCCAACCTACCCACTTCAAAGTTATCTTCTGAGGGCAGTATCTTCACTGGTCATCTTTTGTATTCTTTTCACTATATGCTTAAAACCTTAAAATCTTGGTAATAATAATAAGTAATAAATATAAATAAATAAATAAATAAATAAATAAATAAATAAATAAATAAATAAATCATATCCCGCCCATCTGGTTGGGTTTCCCCAGCCACTCTGAGTGGCTCCCAACAGAATATTACAGCACGATAAAACATCAAACATTAAAAACTTCCTTAAACAGGGCTGCCTTCAGATGTCTTCTAAAAGTTGTTTATTTCCTAGACATCTGATAGGAGGGCATTCCACAGGGTGGGTGCCACTACCGAGAAGGCCCTCTGCTTGGTTCCCTGCAACCTCACTTCTCACAGTGAGGGAACCACTAGAAGGCCCTCAGAGCTGGACCTCAGGGTCTGAACGATGGCGGTGGAGATGCTCCTTCAGGTATACCAGTTGGTTTCTTGTTCTCTTTAATGTTTTACTGTATGTTTGTTTCACTATATTCTTGCATTGGTTTATATTGTAACAATATGGTGAAAGGAGTACGATAATGTTTTAAGGTGAGCTTCCCAGATAAAAGACTCCAAATTATCCAGAAGACTCTGATTTGAGCTCTCCTGAATCTAAAAAAAGCCCAACACTAGCTCCCCGCTTCCCAAAAAGAATGGGAATATGTAGCAATGTTGTGTTCTATACTTGCCCAGCTCGAACTACATGTTTCTGGTCCAGCAAACCATGGTTTGCTGAAGAAGTGAACAATGAGCTTAAGTGCTTCCTGCTTTCTTAATCTACTCCTCTTGCACAGCTGGCTTCAGGGGAGATTTCCTGGTTTGCTAGATGAATGGCATCCAAACTGTGGTTTAAGAATTCCCTACAAACAAGATCAGAATGTGTTTGGCAAATCCTATCTGAAATGGAGCACACAAACCACAGTTTCCTGGTTGGGACATCACAGGGAAGCTGTGGCTTATCAAACTGGGAGGTCTTCTCTGAAGCCAAGCTTACATGTGCTCCAAAAACCAATACTTTGTTGGAGCAGGAAAATCATGCTTTGAACGCTTTTAGACACAAACCATCTCAGAAATATTATGCTCATAATTGAGACTTATGGAGCTGTTTAGGATCAGTTAGTTCTCTGAGGAATAGTCTCCTATTCTAATATGTTTCTAATATGTAAGTGCAAATGCCTGTCCTGAAGTCTTTTATAATCACTGGAAAGTGCTTTGTAGTACCATGCAAAAACCTGGGTTTGATTTTAGAACCATTAACTCTTTTCCTGGAATTTAATGGAACCAACCACTAAACCACTATAAAACAGAGAATATTTTCCAATGGTCTCTCTAAATGCCAGGCATAACTGAATTGTAGAATGTGCAGAACTTATGTTGCGAAATTCTGAAGTGGTATTTCCAACCAAAGTTCCTTTTATTTTGCAAATATAGTACAGGCAACCCCCGTTTTGCACGGGTTCAAAGCATGAGTGGCTGTGCATGCGTGGGTTGTTTCTGGACCCAGAACAGGGCAGAACGGGACAGAACGGAGCTGGGTGGGCTTATGCATGCTCTGCCGAAATGTGCAATGATCAGGAATACAACCCCTGCACAAATCATTCTTAAGGACACGGCAAACAAGATCTTATTCACTTTAGGATCACTGGCAGGGTTAAGACCTGGTTCAACAGAAGCCTAGTTCTCCATGTGAAGCACCTCCAAGCCACAGCTGGTCTATTTGCTTTAAAGTGCACAATGCAGAATACATCCCCTTTGAATGGAGAAAACCAACCTCTGACCTAGTGCAACAACAGCGGACAAGGTAGAATCCAGTCAATTACTTCCTCCAGGTGGAGGATTTTAAAGCCTTTTAACTGGGCTTTAACAGCACAATCCTACCATTCCCCTAAAAAAGCTGGTGACTTGGTGTGGGTGGTGGTGGTTAGGACTCTGCCTGGATTTTTCTCTGCCAGGCTCTAGCAGCAGCAGGAGAACCAGGGGGCTGGCAGGGCCCCTCCATGCCAGAGGTCCCAAGGTACTGCCAAGTGGGTGGTAAGCTCCCCCTGGCAGTTCTTCCACTGGCAGTAATATGCAAAATAGGGCTCTTTGGCTGTGTTTCTCAAACTTAGGTCTGCAGCAGTTGTTGGACTACAACTCCCATCATCCCTAGCCAGCAGGACCAGTTGTGAGGGATGATGGGAGTTGTAGTCCAACAACTTCTGGAGACCCAAGTTTGAGAAACACTGGTAGGGTGTTGTGGTTTTGGGATCACTGGAGATGACGTGCTGGGAGAAAACCTCCTTCCACCACCTTCTGAAAAATCAACAGGGTTGTCAAGGGTCAGTTTCGCATCTGGATACAGCCACTTGGGCACCCCAGGCTTAAAACATCAAAAAAATGAATGCAGAAAAGTGACCCTTAGCAAGATATTTACTGCTTAACAATTTAACAAACTTCCATCAGGTTTCAATATTGGTTGGAGACAGCTACTATACTCGATTTTCTGATCACACACAAAAAGGAAAGAAGCCGTTCTGAAAACTCTCGTTATAAGACAAAGAAGAAATAATTTCTTCCCTGGCATTCAAGGGTTTGTCGCTTACATTTTGCTTTCGCGCTGCCTCCAGCCCATCCACCGGCAACACAAAGTATAGCATCGACTTTTTCTTCGCCCAGGAGTTTTCCAACATCTTCTGTCACCTTTAAATGTGTGAAGACAAAGAAGTAGGGGGGGTGTCAGTTCCAAGAGATCCTAATAGGATCCACCCGCATTAGGATTTGAGCAAGGCAGGCAAATCAACAGACAGACAACCACCTCTTGTCATGTCAAGTTTAACCTTCAGAACCAGGCTTTAGAAATCAGGGAAAGTATATATAATGGAATATAATGGAACTAGGCTTAATATAAGCCAGTGCTTGCTAGGACTAAATCCCGAATCCTGAAATATGTTTCCAATGCACAACCAATGCGTGTGTTTGACCGCAATACGTGAAGACGGTTTTGGGTCGATAAAACCTCCCACACCTCAAATTAGAAGGCAGGGCTTCTAGAACTGGTTCCAAGCAAATCGGAGGTAATAGACTCATCTTTTTAGAACGGAACCAATAAATATGGGGGAAGGAAGAACAAGCGACAGAAAAACAAGCATGGGAGTTGATGTAGGTGTGCCAAGGTCACCAGTTCATTTTATCTTAACATGCATTTAAAATTATATACCGCAAAATATATCAACGATATTTCTCTCTCTCTCTCTCTCTCTCTCTCACACACACAAACACACACACACACACACATATGCTACCCAGGCCGTTTTGACTTGAGTTTGTTATCACACAACTCAGGCAGACCTTTAAAAGGGATAGCCAGCATCTTGAGCCAAGATGTTCCCACCTAAATGTTCCCCAGAGTTATTACATCCCTGCCCTAATGTTGGCAGCTGAACCTTTAACAACTGCAGACAGTTAAGTCAGTATGGCCCCTCCTAGAGATGGGGCAAATGGAAGAAAATGCACCGACTGAATTTTCTGCCTTTCATAAAGCTGGTGAAGGTGAAGAAACTGTCAGAAAGTCTTTCCCAAGAGGACAGAACTTTTCCAACACAAACAGGATCTCATTTTAGGATCTCAACTGCTATTATTTTGCAACCCAGAAGCTGCCCGGACATCTTTCTGCTTTCATTTTAATTGCTTCCAAAATGGCACAAACAATACCATGCACATTACCTGATCTGCTTGTTCAACAAAGGAATCGCTCATTTTCACAACAACGTTGGCACTCGCTTCATCGTTTTCTCCCAAGTCAATGCTGGCCACCCACTGATTTAAAAAGAAAAAAGTTTTCTGTTTAAAAAGCGATTTACTGTACTTATTTTGTGTTTTTGTATTTTGCACCAGAAAACAAAAGTATTTCCTAAAATCGTTTCAAAGGGAATCGGGGAGGAGTGTCAATGCTTTCATCGCAGATTTATTTCAGGTATGTTGCCCTTACAGTGGTACCTCAGGTTAAGTACTTAATTCGTTCTGGAGGTCCGTTCTTAACCTGAAACTGTTCTTAACCTGAAGCACCGCTTTAGCTAATGGGGCCACCCGCTGCCGCCGCACCGCCGGAGCACAATTTCTGTTCTCATCCTGAAGCAAAGTTCTTAACCTGAAGGACTATTTCTGGGTTAGTGGAGTCTGTAACCTGAAGTGTATGTAACCCGAGGTACCACTGTACTTTGCGCACCTCCTCAGGCTCAGGCCCAAAAGCAGGACAGCTTCCCCCCTATTTCGAAAGAGCCCTTTGTTCCTTCCCATCTCCCCAACAAATATTGCAAGTGTCCCCTTGCGATTCCTTTAACGCGCCGCGTAAAATTGCTGTTTCGGGGATGCGCGGGGATAAGGAGCGCTGGCTGCGCCCGACAACCTGCAGCTTCGTCTACCGAGATCTAAAGAAAACCTTTAAGGGAAGGGACAGGACCAAGGGCCGCCGGGCAAATCCGTGGCAGAGCGAGCGGCTGCGGAGACACGCAACCCGCACGCCTCCTTTTGCAGCGAGGCGGATGGAGATCTTTGCGCACACGCGCGCGCGTTGCGCGTTGCGCCGGGAAGGCCCGGAGAATGCAAAGCCAGGGGTTAGGCTTGGGAAAGGCGCTCCGTGCAGACGCAGCCGATCTGTAGAAACGCCAAGAGCTCCTTGTTCCCCCCACCACCACCCCCCCTCGATTCGTCCCCACGGGGCTACTGCCCTTACCCAGTTCTTCCCTCGGAAGTAGCGCACGCATTGGGAGCCCAGGGCGCCCCGGCCGCCATACACGAGGACCCGGCGCGCTTCCGCCGCCGCCATGGCTCAGCCTCGCCTGCAGCCGCCTTTCGCCTCCGGCCCGGGATCGGCGAGCGGCCGCAAACGCTCCGCCTTCCCAAGAAGGAAGGATTTTGCGCGGAGGAAGAGAGAGAGAGCGAAGCGCCGCCCTCGTTGCTGCGCCGATGGCGCAAGCGCCCCCCTGCCCTGGAAGCTGGGAGCTGGGTTTTCCCGAGGGAAAGAGCTGCATTTGTTTGGAAAGGGGAAACAAACAAAAAAGTATAACCGCATAGGAACTCCGAGGATAATCATAAATGAGTTCAGAAGTGTAATAATGTACCAATATTTCCTTAAACTGATGCGACTCCTTTTTGTGTGTGTGACTGTGGAACCCAGTTCAGCTACTGATGGATTGATTGATTGATTGATTGTGTGTGTGTGTGTGTGTGTGTGTGTGTGTGACTGCAGTACATTGTTTATTGTCATGGCCGGATTTAGGTTTGATGAGTCCCCACTGAAGGTAATGAGGCCCTTTATATGTCCAGCTGTCCTTTGTCAACAACAAATTGTCAATGTTTCTTGTGTTGAATATATGCTATATGGTAATTTATGGACCTAATAGTTATCTGAAGCCATTTGCACATGCAGAATGTAAAGGTAAAGGGTAAAGGGACCCCTGACCATTAGGTCCAGTCGTGGCCGACTCTGGGGTTGCGGCGCTCATCTCGCTTTATTGGCCGAGGGAGCCGTCATGTCTAAGCCGCTTCTGGTGAACCAGAACAGCGCACGGAAACGCCGTTTACCTTCCTGCCAAAGTGGTACCTATTTATCTACTTGCACTTTGACGTGCTTTCGAACTGCTAGGTTGGCAGGAGCTGGGACCGAGCAACAGGAGCTCACCCCGTGGCAGGGATTCGAACCGCCAACCTTCTGATTGGCAAGTCCTAGGCTCTGGTTTAACCCACAGTGCCACCTGCAGAATGTAGGCACCCTATATATAGAAATGAGCAAACCAGTGATATTTTAGGGAGCAGGCGGGGCCCATTACTTACATCATAGGAGCCTACACAACACAAAACACACTTGCTGTATGTAGGTTTTATTTTATTTGTTTTTTATCTTATATTTTTTATATGTACATCCAGTTTTTTCCCTTTAAATTTTTTTGGGACCCCCAAGACAGTGGGGTCATAGCTTGTTTAGCTTATATGCCGAATAATTGATGCTTTTGAGTTATGGTGCCGGAGGAGACTCTTGAGAGTCCCATGGACTGCAAGAAAATCAAACCTCTCCATTCGGAAGGAAATCAGCCCTGAGTGCTCACTGGAAGGACAATCCTGAAGCTGAGGCTCCAATACTTTGGCCACCTCATGAGAAGAGAAGACTCCCTGGAAAAGACCCTGATGTTGGGAAAGATTGAGAGCACAAGGAGAAGGGAACGACAGATGACAAGATGGTTGGACAGTGTTCTCAAAGCTACCAGCATGAGTTTGACCAAACGGCGGGAGGCAGTGGAAGACAGGAGTGCCTGGCATGCTCTGGTCCATGGGGTCATGAAGAGTCGGACACAATTAAACGACTAAACAACAACAACATCCAGCACTGTTTATTGCTTTCATTTTATGGATTAGTGGTCTTGTTAGATAGTAAAAATCATACTGAATTGCTGTTTTGAGGGTTGTTTTTAAAAGTCTGGAACGGATTAATCCATTTTGCATTACTTTCTATGGGAAAGTGTGCCTTGGTTCTGGAACGCTTTGGTTTTGAACAGACTTCCGGAACGGATTAAGTTGAGAACCAAGGTACCACTGTACAGAAGTTGTATATGGTGAAGCAGACCATAACTCAGGCTGATGCTGTGCTAGCTAGTACAGCAGCACTGTTTTCCCAACAGCAACACTGCACACTTGCAGTCCCCAAAACAGCTTTCCCACCAGTCACCTCTGCCAACTGAGGCATATTCGTGCTACACCTATCAATTGCCAAACTGTTGTCTTCATTCCCATTCCAAACCGGC